>NC_134803.1:17839720-17842220 GCF_046742065.1 Oratosquilla oratoria | reverse complement strand
TATGTTTTTCGGAGACGATGCTTCCTAAATATTTAAAGTTTGTTACCTGTTTAATTACATCACCATTGATGTAGAATGTGGGATGGGGCTCTGGATTCTTTCTTTGAATTAGTATTTCTGTCTTACTAACGTTCATTTTCAGACCCATCGCTTCGTAGAGGCCAGCTACGACATTGAGGGATCTTTGTAGAGCTTGGGGTGTGTGTGAGACCAGCGCACAGTCGTCTGCATACTGAAGTTCCAAAATATGTTTGGTCACAGTTTTTGTGTGGGCTTGAAGTCTTCTTAGATTAAAAAGGCTTCCATCAAGTTAGAATTGGATCGCGACTGCACGTTGACTGAGTATGGTGATGGCAGATATGAAAATATTAAAAAATACTTGGGCAATATCGCACCCTTGTTTAACACCCACTTCAATGTTGAAAGGGGGTGATCTTTCTCCTGAGGCAAGCACTGTAGCTGACATATTATCATGTAGTTTCTTTAGTATTGAGAGAAATTTTGGAGGGGTACCAAACTTTTCTAAAACAGTCCATAGCAACTCCCTATTGACGGTGTCAAAGGCTTTCTGGAGATCGATGAAAGCTATGTATAGATCTTTATTTTGCTCGTTGCATTTCTCCTGAAGTTGCCTTGCGCAGAATATCATGTCGCATGTGCTGCGATCTTTGCGAAACCCGCATTGTGTTTCTGGTAATGTGCTCTCGGATATATGCTGGCATAATCTGATCATCATGATTCTTGTCAAAATATTGGAGGCTACTACCAAAAGAGAGATTCCTCTGCTGTTTTCACAATGTGCTCGATCGCCTTTCTTTTTGTATATTGTTATGATGTCTGATTTCGGAAATCCAGCTGGAACTATTTCTGAGTTCCAAATGAGCAGCATGAGCTCATGTATCTTTAGATGTAGGAAATAACCGCCTTCTTTGTACAATTCTGAGGGCAGGCCGTCCGGGACGGGCGCTTTATTATTCTTTAAGGATTTAATGGCATCTGTAATTTCTTTAAAGGTGGGTGGTACATCCATCTCATTTGCTAGAGGTGCCAGAGGGATTTCATCCAAGATATTTGGTGTTATAGGGTTTCTGTGATTTAATAGGGTTTGGAAGTGCTGCGCCCATCGGTTAAGAATGGCGGATTTATCTTTTAGAAGGTTACCTTCTTATGATCTGACAGGGATTAGATTGCGTTTTTGGGGCCCGTAGATTGCCTTCAAACCGTTGTAAAACCCATGCTGGTCATTACTGGCAGCAAGGTATTGCAGGTTCTTCGCCTGGTTGATCCACCATTTATTTTCCATATCAGGAAGCTTGAGTTGTGTTTCTTTTCTTAGGTTTTGAAACGTTTGTTTCAGTTCTGTGGAGTTTGGGTTTGAGAGCCAAGGTTTGAGAGCCAAGGTTTGAGAGCCAAGGCTTTGTTTTTCTGAGATAGAATTTTTTGTATATCCTCTGCATTTTCATCAAACCAATCTTTGTGGTGGCGTGTTCTGAAGCCAAGAGTTTCTTCTGCACATTGTTTCAGTGTGGAGTGAATGTTAGTCCAGACATCGTCAGGTGACGCAGTTGGGGGGCCGTTGTCTTGCGTTAAGTTTACATATATTGAATTTCTGAAAGCATCTAGTTTTCTTGAGTCTTTCAGACAGCTGATGTTTAGCTTTTTTGAAGGACGTGTGCGCTGAACGGGGGGACGAATTCTAAGATTTAGCTTGCAGAGCAGCATAGTATGATCAGTTGAGCATTCTGCCCCTCTCATTGCACGTGTAATGTGAGCATCCTTCTAGTCACTCTGCTTTGTTATTATAAAATCAATCATATGCCCATGTTTGGACCGTGGGTGAGTCCAAGTGGTTTTGTATTTGTTCTTAAGTTGAAACGTAGTGTTGGTGACTACGAGGTTAAGTTCTGAGCAGAGTGTTAGCAGTCGAAGGCCATTGTTGTTCATTTTTCCCACCCCGTGTTTGCCAATGACACGTGGCCATAAGTGGGCTTGCTTTCCTACCCTTGCATTGAAATCACCGAGCAGCAGGATTTTATCCTCTTTAGGTATTGCAGTTAGTGTTGAGTGTAAGGATTCATATAATGCATCTTTTTGTTCTTCGCTGGAGTCTAGTGTCGGGGCATATGCACTAATCAAGGTTATGCAGCGGTGTTTTGCAAGAGGTATATGCCATGTCATTAACCTTGGAGAAATACCAGTGGGAGACTCTGTTACTTTTTCAAGTAATTTGGTGCGTATGACAAAACCAACTCCGTGATTTTTTCGCACGTTTTCTTCATAGCCTTTCCAGTAGAACGTAAATCCTTCACCAACTTCTGTTAAACTATCTTCGCCTGGTAGTCTTGTTTCACTAAGTGCCGCGATATCGACATCATATCGATTCAGGACATGGGCTAACAAAGCTGTTCTACGTCGAGGTCTAGTTTGGGGTTCAGTGTCTAGTTGGGTTCTAATGTTCCACTCTGCAACTTTGAGTGGTGTCTCTGTTATCTGGATTTTT
>NC_134803.1:17794720-17832220 GCF_046742065.1 Oratosquilla oratoria | reverse complement strand
AAATTCTTGACCATCATGACTACAGATTAGCTTAAGTTGAATAGGAAAAGTCATGTTCATTTCAACCTAAGTCACAGTGAGCGTCGAAATCAATTTTAACATGGTAAAATTCTCGACCATCATGACTGTAGATTAAATTAAGTTGAATAGGAAAAGTCATGTTCATGTCGACCTGAGTCACAGTGGGCGTTGAATTAATTTAACATGGTAAAATTCTTGACCATCATGACTACAGATTAGCTTAAGTTGAATAGGAAAAGTCATGGTCATTTCGACCTAAGTCACAGTGAGCGTCGAAATCAATTTTAACATGGTAAAATTCTCGACCATCATGACTGTAGATTAGCTCAAGTTGAATAGGAAACGTCATGTCCATTTCCACTTGAGTCACGGTGAGAGTTGAAATTAATTTTAACATGGTAAAGTTCTTGACCATCATGACTATAGATTAGCTTAAGTTAAATAGGAAAAGTCATGTCCATTTCGACCTGAGTCACAGTGCGCGTCGAAATTAATTTTAACATGGTAAAATTCTCGACCATCATGACTGTAGATTAGCTTAAGTTGAATAGGAAAAGTCATGGTCATTTCGATCTGAGTTACAGTGAGCGTTGAAATTAATTTCAACATGGTAAAATTCTTGACCATCATGACTATATATTAGCTTAAGTTGAATAGGAGAAGTCATGTCCATTTCGACCTTTTTTTTTTTTTTTCAAGGTCAAGGCATTTTATTTATGTAATACCTAGAACTTTGCGCCAACTTAAACTGTACTATTTAAAACTGATTTTCCTCTTCTCATTACACTAAATGATTGTAGTTTCTTTGAACTAATTTATACTCATTTTAACTAACACTAGACTCCCTAAGTCTAAAGTTCTTTTGTGTTTTACTTGGGGGTGGAACATCAGGTAAGTCATCTTTAAACTCAAGCCAAGTGAAGTTGATAAGAGGTTGGCTGTGGCTCATGAGAAGGGCTGGGTGGTGATTTTTTTTTTTGGGGGGGGGGCTTAAGAAACCTGGAAGGAGGGTGGTGCCGTGAGGCGTTAGAAGACCATTGAAGCTCGGAGGTATGGGGCTGCCGAGGCCTGATGATCCTCGGGGAGCCACCCTCCGTATCATAAGACACGTCCCCTTGTCCTCCAAGAGGCCCGGGTTCTTACCACGGACGACTTGAGGACGTATGGGGAACGGAGTACGAGTGGAAAAGGTCAAAGTCTACGCCTAGGGCCTGACAAAGAAAGTTATAAGGCGTTAAAGGACCATTATTGGTCGAAGGTATGGGGCTGCCGAGGCCTGATGACCCTCGGGGCGTCACCCTCCGTATCATAGGACACGTCCCCTTGTCCTCCGAGAGGCCCGGATTCTTACCACGGACGACTCGAAGACGTATGGGGAACGGATTACGAGTGGAAAAGGTCAAAGTCTACGCCTAGGGCCTCACAAAGGGAGCCATTAAGGCGTTAGAGGACCATTATTGGTCGGATGTATGGGGCTGCCGAGAGGCCTGATGATCCTCGGGGGCACCCCCTCCGTACCTTAGGACACGTCCCCCTGTCTTCCGAGAGGCCCGGGTTCTTACCGCGGACGACCCGAAGACGTATGGGGAACGGATTACGATCGTATAAGGTCAAAGTCTACGCCTAGGGCCTGACGAATCAAGCTATGAGGCTGTTAGAGGACCATTGATGACCGGAGGTTTGGGGCTGCCGAGAGGCCTGATGACCCTGGGGGGCGTCACACTCCGTACCATAAGACACGTCCCCCTGTCTTCCGAGAGGCCCGGGTTCTTACCACGGACGGCCTGGAGACGGGGACGTATTGCGATCGTATATGGTCAAAGTCTACGCCTAGGGCCTGATACAAACCGTGAGGCAATAGAGGACCGATGATGGTCGGAGGTATGGCGCTGCCGAGAGGCCTGATGACCCTGGGGGGCGCCACACTCCGTACCATAAGACACGTCCCCCTGTCTTCCGAGAGGCCCGGGTTCTTACCACGGACGGCCTGGAGACGGGGACGTATTGCGATCGTATATGGTCAAAGTCTACGCCTAGGGCCTGAAACAACCCGTGAGGTAATAGAGGACCGATGATGGTCTGAGGTATGGCGCTGCCGAGAGGCCCGATGACCCTGGGGGGCGCCACACTCCGTACCATAAGACACGTCCCCCTGTCTTCAAAGAGGCCCGGGTTCTTACCACGGACGGCCTGGAGACGGACGTATTGCGATCGTATATGGTCAAAGTCTACGCCTAGGGCCTGAAACAAACCGTGAGGCAATAGAGGACCGATGATGGTCTGAGGTATGGCGCTGCCGAGAGGCCTGATGACCCTGGGGGGCGCCACACTCCGTACCATAAGACACGTCCCCCTGTCTTCCGAGAGGCCCGGGTTCTTACCACGGACGGCCTGAAGACGGGGACGGATTGCGATCGTATAAAATCAAAGTCGAAGAATGGGACAAACCAGCAGCCAAGCGGAAAGCGATAAAACTAACAGACGATTAACCAGCAGGAAACGGGACCGCCTGCTCCCATGTGGGCAGCGAGTTGACCACTCCGTCCCGTTTCCGCGATCTAAGTGACGCGACGCCAGCGTTGCCGGAATACCACACCTGTCTTTTCCACACGTTTTCTTTGATCGAAAACTGAACAGTGACTAAGCTATTTTATGTTTGTAATTGATGGAATTTCTATCGGCTTAACGGGCACACACAACAATGTGGAATAGGAGTATTGCCACCAACAGAGTTCTGTAAACATTAGATGAGAAAGAAAACACATAAATAATACATAGAGGGATCGGTGACACACACAAAGGAAAGTTTTCTGCAATATCACCACAAAGTAGCTCCAACACTATGCCTCCAATGATTTAAAGAAATTCGCAGGGAAAGCTATAAATATAGACTTTATATTATAAGCAGGTGACGTAATAATACATGAAACAATACACACTTAATTTCTGATGGTGGAATCACAAGTGGACATACACAAGTCACAAATCAACAAACATTATACACACAACATATTTATACTCAAAGTATTAGAACATACTTTTTGAGGGATGAAAATGTACGCATATATCTATACTATAAAGTACAAGAACATATACTTTCTCATAGAGAGAGAGAGAGAGAGAGAGAGAGAGAGAGAGAGAGAGAGAGAGAGAGAGAGAGAGAGAGAGAGAGAGAATGCGATTACATGGTTAATGTATGGAGTTTATCATTAACTGAGATGGCTTGAAGCTCACACAAGTAACTTTCTCCCTGACAGCCTCTGACACTAAAATTAGTGCATTTGTCGATGGTAGCTGCATCCTGTTCCTAGTCTTTGTTTTCATTAATGACAACTTTGAGAATAGTCTCTCAGCATCAGCATTTGAAGTTGGTAGAGACAAGACCTGCATTTTAAAGGAACACAGATACTGAAAATGATGTGTGCCATCGTCGTCTGTTACTTTCCATAGTTTTTCATAGAACTCTAAAATATTACAGTCGGGTACCAAGTCTTGCGGCAAAGTTACGGAATCTAGGTTCCTCCATTCATTGTCTAGAATTTGGACATCAAAATCGTAAATGCGAGGTACTGCTACAACTAAATTTGTGAGAGAAGGAAGGGCTGTTCTTGTGTTTATATCTAAAACATTTTTTGGTGATAGAAATGAACATAGGCGGAAAAGTTCATCTTCATTAATTCAACTAAGTGGTCAGCTGTACTGAATGGAAGGTTATGTTCGGCGATGAAGCATGCGAGTAGAATGGTCGCTAATACCACCCCTCTACGAGGACGGGGGGGATCCCCCTGCTGGACATCGTGTTGTTACACTGCTCCTTTTCAGCTGAATAACTGGACCTCACAAACTTACACCTTGACCATGTTACCTTCCTCTGCTAAGCACCCTTCTCTTGTATCATTACAATTTTACGACTGTTAGTGTAAATAGGTTTTTAATGGAAATTTTGGTTATCAGCAATCCATCTTACGTATAACATCCTTCTCTTGTATCACTGCAATTTTACGACTGTTAGTGTAAATAGGTATTTAATGGAAAATTTGGTTATCAGCAATCCATTTTACGTATAACACCCTTCTCTTGTATCATTGCAATTTTACGACTTAGTTTATAGATATAGGTATTTAATGGAAAATTGGGTTATCAGCAATTCATTTTACGTATAACATTAACTAAACATAACTTTGCATACAATAAGCTAGAGGCCCCAAAGCAGATAGAAAATGTGGAAATATTTTTCCACAGTGTGTAGAAATCCGTCCACATTATCCACGTCAGTTGCCAACTCTCGCTAGATTCCGTCACCATGAGCGATATTTCCACGAAACGGCAACGCTGCGCGACGCCCGGCTCGAGCTAGCCGGGTAAGAAGGGAGGGGATAGGGAGGGGGAGGTGGGGTCGACAATGCGCATGCCTGCACAGAGCCGGGAATTTTAAATTTCCGATGATTTTGGCGGAAAATTCAAACCACACTCAACCTTCGGGAAATGGCCATATGACCAGGAGTGTGGTATGGGATTATCGCTATAGCTTCGCTGTGCAGGTTTCTTTCAGCCGATAATAAGTAGTGTGAAAACGCGTTCTGGCCAGTTTTTCACTTTGTAAAGCCATGCCCAAAGTAACTGACAAAACAATGTCATATGGTGACAGTATATATATATATGTATATATATATATACGTATGTATATATGTATATATATATATATATATATACATTTATGTATATATATATGTATATATATATGTATATATTATATATTTATATACATATGTATGTAGATATGTATATATGTATATATATATATATATATATATACATATGTATATATATATATATATATATATACATATATATACATATATATATGAGAGAGAATGCGGGTGGGGAAGGGTAAACGAAGATGTGTTAGGAATAGAGTTTATTGCCCTAACGTTGCGACCAACTTGGTCTTCTTCAGAGGACTACAGCATTACAGACGGATCACAATTCTTATATTCGTAGTGAGAGGGAACCCGCCAAGGTATGAGCGTCATGTTTTCCCTTTGGCTAACGATTTAATTATTAGGACACTTGCTGCTTTCGAGAGGCATTTAAATCCGTCTCTGTCGTTGTTGTTCTTGTTGGCGGCGATATGTGCAGCTTCCACAGTTTTTCTCATTTTCTTCTCAAATCCCTCGTGTAGAATTTCTGCGTTGTTCCAATCAGGTAGATGTCCACATTTGTCCAGGTGACGAACCAGGGAGTTAGATGTTCTATGAGCCCTGAGATCGTTTTTGTGCTCATTCAAGCGTTTATTGAACCCTCGACCTGACTCACCGAAATAAGATGATGGACAACCGTTGCATGGAATAAGGTAAATGACACTGAGATTATTACGCATATTATTATGTTTCTTAAATATTTTTCCTATTTTATTGGAAGATATTTTTGCTATATTTATTCCACCTTTTAACAAAAATATCTTCCAATAAAATAGGAAAAATATTTAAGAAACATAATAATATGCGTAATAATCTCAGTGTCATTTACCGTATTCCATGCAACGGTTGTCCATCATCTTATTTCGGTGAGTCAGGTCGAGGGTTCAATAAACGCTTGAATGAGCACAAAAACGATCTCAGGGCTCATAGAACATCTAACTCCCTGGTTCGTCACCTGGACAAATGTGGACATCTACCTGATTGGAACAACGCAGAAATTCTACACGAGGGATTTGAGAAGAAAATGAGAAAAACTGTGGAAGCTGCACATATCGCCGCCAACAAGAACAACAACGACAGAGACGGATTTAAATGCCTCTCGAAAGCAGCAAGTGTCCTAATAATTAAATCGTTAGCCAAAGGGAAAACATGACGCTCATACCTTGGCGGGTTCCCTCTCACTACGAATATAAGAATTGTGATCCGTCTGTAATGCTGTAGTCCTCTGAAGAAGACCAAGTTGGTCGCAACGTTAGGGCAATAAACTCTATTCCTAACACATCTTCGTTTACCCTTCCCCACCCGCATTCTCTCTCATTTGTCTGAAATAATCTTATATATATATATATATATATATACATATATTTATATGTATATATATATATATATATATATATCATGCCAATTGGCAATAAATTTACTGATCTTATTGAATTTATTTTTATGAGCAAGAATCTTAGGAGGTAGACATAATGAAAAGTTTGAAATATTAGATCAATGAATTTTTAAAAGGAGATTTGAAAAGGGCCATTTCTGTTTCCTTCATATAAATTTCAGATTCATTCTCAGTCAACTACAACTGTCTGTGGTATGCTACTTATCAATTTGCCAAGTATATACTATACAGCAGCGTGATACACTGACAAGACTAATAGCTTGTTTTAATCTCCTCCATAACGAGTAGCAATTTTCCTTTTGGTCTGGCTAGAGGCAGGTCAGCTCGTTCACCTCTTGGCTTCTTTTTCCGGTAGTAAATGGTTTCACCTTATCTCGATTAAAACATCTCACTCTGGTGGTGGGTTTTACTTTTATTCCTCGTGACGCTCTTGATAAAGAATGTTTTACGCTGTATATGAAGAATTTGGCACAAATTTATCCTGTCACGTCAGGGTCTCGAGTAGCCTACACACCTTTGTCTCACTGTCATTTCTTTTCATGGCTACCCTTTGTTCAACCTGGGACGAAGAGGTCTTCAGTTTTGGAGAGAGGACATACTGTCTGTCAGGCACAAGATTTGTCACTTTGACACAGGAGTTGACAAGGTCGAAGGTCACATGTCATCCCAGGTCAGGTTCTCTACTGGTGCTGGATAAAATTCTTTGAGACCAGTTTGTCGGCTCATGAGCTTGAAATATAATTTTTGTTGGTATTTTTGGGCCTCATACACGCACACACATAAACACACACACACACACACACACACACACACACACACACACACACACACACACACACACACACACACACACACACACACACACACACACACACACACACACACACACACACACACACACACACACACACACACACACACACACACACACACACACACACACGCACACACACACACATATATATATATATGTATATATATATATATATATATATATACATATATATATATATATATACATATACATGTATATATATATATATATATATATATATATATATATATATATATAACCAAAGCCTTTGTTTATACTAGACAAGAGCGAAAACTCACCACAGCAAATATCCTAAGTTGATGGGGTTGAAACAATATCCCTCCCGTGACATAGACCAGACTTTTAGTCAACTTTGTTTATTGCGAGCATTCATAGTCAACCCGATTGGTGTTGATATGTAACGGGACCGAAAGTTGATGACAGAGATTGTGAAAGTTGATCAATGAATCGCTACCGAACACCTGGTCTGGTGGAGGTTGAGCCTTGAAACTCGAGTGTGAAGTTGCAATAGACGGAACATTGACTATGGTTCAGCTTCGGACTTCATAAACGTCGTTGGGCAATTCCAAAGGAATTTGTTTTATAGGAATTCGAGCCCCTTATTGGAAAATAAATGACGAGTAGTTTATCCAAAGAGTCACTAGGAGTTTGTTAGCATCTAACACAGATCATCATAATTGCGGAGCAAAAATTGAAATTACAAGGACTAGTTCAAATTCTAACAAACTAACATAATCTACCATTTAGGATATATCTATATTCAGTTTATATACAGTAGGACTGCAAGTGACCTCCTACAATTCACTGGAATACTACTTCACTCCATTAACAACACGCTGAACATTCTCTGCACAAACAACATTACTATTACTATTCGAAATTATATCCATTCAATCATGGTGCCTTCTTGTTTTTCTTTCTTTCAGTGCTATTTATACCTTCCCTCTTGTAATGGCTTCATCATTCTTCTGTTCAGTTATAGTCATTCTCCTAGACTTCCTACGGCCACAATCAAATTATCCTTGTCCTAATCTACAATCAACACCAACACGGAATAATTTCCACATCACCTTCTCACAGCCTTCTCTATTATCAACCACCGCCCATCTGCTACCTCTACTCGTACCCTCTCCTGTCTGCCCGACTCTCTTCTTGCGCACGTTCCTTCCTTACTTCCACCAAAACACCTTTCCTTTCCTTTCCTTTCCTTTCCGTAGAATAAAAGTCATACACCAATCAATCCCATTTCACATTAACTTGTCTCTTGACCTTCCTCACTTCGCTCTTTGGTTCTATTTTCTTTAATCTATACCACTCATATGCTTGCTCATTTCTTCTTTGCAGACACTCCTCGTATGTGTGCTGCACACTTTATCTTCATATTTCCTACAATTCCTTCTATTCCCAGTCTCAGACATTATTTAAGCACACTTAAATTCTACCTCACTGAAAAACGCTTATTATTTTTCCAATACTAATTTTTCCTTTCCCACTGTATTCAACATATCACTTAGTTTAACTTAGTATTCATCTTCTGTCCACTTTTAGTTCAGCTCACTTTAAAAACCTCTCTACCGCCCTCCTATTTCCTCTTCTCCACCTCACGACTACTCTAAATATTCCTTAAAATGTATGCGTGCGCGCGCGCGCTCGCAGAACAAGGGACCACAAAATGAGATTCAAAAAACGTTTGTTAACACGCAGCGTCTTTGCTCACACATTTTTTGCCCTTTGGGTTCGAGGATGACTTTGACGAGAAAAATCGGCGTGGTGATCACCGCTTCCGGCCCTACTCGGTGGGGATCCGTTTCCACAGGATCTCTTCCACTGAGCTGGAGGAACGGAGGATCAAAAAAGCAGTCAGGGAGTTCTTTAAGAAACTCGAAGAATCTAGATGCCAGGATCAGAACAGCAGGACCCAGAACTCGAAGAACGAGGTGAAAAAGTCAAATCACTTTGAAGGATTCCGGCGATGGCTTCGACAGCACGACCCGAGGTTCCACAACTGTAATGGTTGCATGCCAACAGCCGTTTTCTTGCAGAACTGGAAACCCAATGAAGTCAGGGTTTCGAAGACCCATCAAGACTGGAAGGGCTTTACTGATGACCGGAAGAATGACACGAGTCTTAATTATCTTGAGGAGGGCCAGTGGGACTGTAACGAGCCTGTTTTGTGGTGATGGTTTCAATTTGGCTATTTGTCGATCTACGAGTTTAAAAGAAACTAAGCTTGAATTATGTCAGAGAAGTCTATTTCAAATCATGACTAGCCTAATGACCAAGACCTTAATCAGTTCCATACTAGTTTATGCTCCAAAGATATTTTAGAATGAAATCTAAAGAGGAGACCAGATAATAATTTGCATTTCTCTTAAAGGAAGAATCATAGGATTCTGTTCAACCGTTGCCTTCATTTTCTTTGATGGAGATTTTTTCCAAAAAGGAGAAAGAAAAAAAAATATATATATACTAGCATATATGGCCAAAAAATTTCAAATAATAGAATCAGTTGAAAGAATTGCACTAACTTTTACTATCAACATTTGTTTCTTATTTCTATTCTGGCTCTGGAACGCGGCTTCTTTTATTCGAGAGGAAAACTTTTCATCCATCGAGGGCTATTGCTCAGCTGAATGAAACATCATCTTCAAAATTATAAAATTTTAGTCGTCACTGAGTCGAAATTCATGGAAGCGTTCTACGCCTCTCTACCCTATTGAACGCATTCTTCTTCGTAAAGACTCCTATTAGATCATAGCTACTTGCTGGAGACTCCTTCATATATCGAAGTTCAGTATGTTGTGTTCCAAAATAAAAATATTTTTACATCGCCTGTTTGCCAGGTTTATTGCAACAAGCCTCCTCCTTTACCCGGGACCGAGACGCAAATAATACTGGCTAAGACCTTTCCTATAGTTGACGAACATTTTCGTGGTTGATTTAGTACTCTAGGGTTTCGTCAGCATCAAAAGACCGCTTCTCTAAAGGCATTCACTCAGCATCAATCATAATAGACTACATGATGGTCATGATTTATGGGAAATTCAGGTGAATATCGCACAATTCAACAGTTATCTGTTACATGCTGTATATCAAACACACACGTTTCTTGGCTTTCAAACAACGTCTGGTAGGAAGGTCTACATGCACTCCAAAATAGTGTAGGACGTGTGTGTGTGTGTGTGTGTGTGTGCGTGCGTGCGTGCGCGTGCGTGTGCGTGTGTGTGTGCGTGTGCGTGTATGTGTGTGTGTGTGTGTGTGTGTGTGTGTGTGTGTGTGTGTGTGTGTGTACTCCCTGGCGTCACATGAACCAAACCCTCAGCTTAGGGCTCAGTAGCGCAGGATAGATAAGAGATCGATAGCTTTGACAGGCAGAGGAGATGGACCCACGCTGATGTAATATCCCCGAAGTGCTATGGATTGCTGGACAGTTCGTCGATCAGAAACCCACCAACCATCCAAATTTTGATTCCAGCACACCTGTTCTCCTTCATTTCTTTTTTATTTATTTATTTATTTATTTATTTTTTTATTATTATTTATTTTTTTCGTGCGTCCTTCCCTTCTATTTCGGCTCACTTCGTCCCCTGATGTATTCACTCCTCCACCCTCCATCGCCATATCCTTGGCCTCTATCCAGATTTGTTTCCAACTTACCCATTGTAGAGCCCGAGGAACGTTCCACGACAGGAGTCGAAACGAGGAGGAAGATGGATTCTACCGATTTCCACTGATTTATATTGGTTTGTTTATCATCCATTATTCAGATTTATTCAACTCAACGTCTTGACAGGTGGAAGCCAATGTTACCTATATCCAGTGGGAAAAAATAACAAAAATATTAAAATATAATAATAATGTAACGTCCTTCATAGTCTTCATTAGGGTCAACAACAAAAGTGTTATTCAGCTGAGGGAAGATTTTTTTTCCCATTTTTCTTTTTTATTGTTTTTCAGTATATTTTTTTGTTTATCGTCACTTTTTCATTGGTCTTTTCGTGTCTATTATATATATTCACATACATATATTTATTTTTCTATTCAATCCTTGTGTTCTTGTTTAGCCTCATTGTACTCATATTTGTTATTCTTTGTCTTTATATCACTATACGAATATATTTTGTATTTACTTTCTGTGTGCATATATGTATCTGTTGTTCTGTTATATGTTCATTTTTACACATATATTTCTTTGTTTTTACATTACCACTGTTTTTCTAGCATCTTTTTTTTTTCTCTCCATTTCAACATTATTACTTTGGAGTGCAGGATAAGGCCCAATCAGCTGGTCAGAAAAGGTGACCATCAGTAGAGTGATGCTCCGAAGGAAGCATTCACTGATCCTATGGGCGATGCTGACAAAGAAGCATTAATGGAGGCTTTATAATCAGGGTTCACGGGGAACATCAAACCCCCAGTTAGTGAACCTTTGAGCGAATCGAGGGTCGGATCTGAAATTGATCCTTCCACTGAGCCTGAGAATGAGCCTTGCACGGAGCCTGTCACTGGGCCGCTGAAGGTCCCTGTGAGAGATCCATCCAGGGAACCTTCGAAATGACTGTCAATTTTGCCTTCCGCGGACCCAGTCATGGAGCCTGACAGCATTCCGTTTAAAGATCCACTTACATCACAATCCCAGGATCCAAAAACAACTGTTTCAAAGAAGCTGTGGAGAATATTACGACTTCCGACAGATTTCCCATCTCTTTTAATACGAATGTTGACGGTATAAGTTAATCTAGGTGACCGTCCCACCGAGTTAATACTGGGATACTCTGTGTGAACTTGTATACAACTTTCAACACTACAAAACTACGTACCTGTGAACGGCAGGGAACTCATCGAACCCTGAAACGTACAATGGCATCACAAAGCATCATGTATCTTTGTGAATATGTAACCATTTCAAATATTCATATTGGTTTGGATATTTCATGTAACTCAATTTATGACTTACCGTGGCCTTGGGGCCACTTGGAAATCTTCTTCGTCTTTGTTCTGGTTAATGACGATAATGTGAGCGACGAACTTCGGGCGTGACATGGCGGGTGAGTATGGGAATGGGAAAGGATAAAGGTATGTTGAGGGGAATGGTTCTCTCACAGAATCACCTCACTGGTTTAAGACACGCTTCGTCGTATATGCAATTCACACATGATATATATGAGGTCTGTGATTGGGTTAAATTCATGTCACTCCCCAGTCACGAATCACTAACACTTTGGTCAATTACATTTCTTGTCTTGGACTTGTCTTGTACTCAACTAGTAATCAACTCCTACCCAACTACGTTATAGGGGCGAGAGGGGCCTCTTTTGGTCCCGAACGCCGAGTGACCTTTGACCTCTCGTTGCCATGGGTCTATGGGAAGTACAACTTCACTTTAACTGAAGTGAAAATGTTGCACGATACACATATTATATAATCCCCATACATGGGAGCTAGATATGGACAATACACCAGAACCAATACTCAAGACGGAGAAGACACCAAGTGGTAAATAAAATGATTAATAATGAAAATGACATATCGGTAATTCGACATTCCTGAGAGGGGTTAGAACAACCGGCTTGGTATAACTAAGGGTGTCGAGTCCTCACATAATGCTTTATATAATGTTTTCGTATATATAAACAAAAATGATAGGCCACCTATCTAAATGGAAAAAGTAAGACTGTATAACTTGTTATGCATGCTTTCATATACTAACTTTCTAGAATCCAAATTTCAAACAGCTTGATATGCTTAATTGCTGTATTTCAATATTAATCCTAATTCTACAGCTATTAATTCACAAATTAACTGAGGCCGTAACCACAGATGTCTATATTAATATGAAATAATAGTTTATTTACTCTAAAAAATGCCTCTGTCGGGATTTATTCCCGACACCCTCCGGGCGGCAAAGGAGCACATCTGATTACAATTGTGCATTGTCAATCAGGGATTGCCTTAATCTAATTGCCCTTCGAGCTGCTTGTCTCATAGGACGTACTATAGGTGTCTCATCCTCACCAATGGATTCTCCACTTGTTAAGGGTGTTGGCTCTTGGGAATGAATTTCCAAGGGAACTAGTTTGTCCAGGGTTCTTCTACCAATCATTCCGTTTCATAACACATCTACAATGCGTATATTGTCTTCTTCATCTGGGTATAGTTTAACAATACGTCCTAATGGCCACTCATGTTGTGGTCCGAGTCTCTCCACTATCACCACTTCTCCCACCTTGGGTGGTTTCATTTCCATTGGTTTCGAGGAGCCATAATGTTTTTCTCTCAGGGAAGTCAAATAATATTTTTTCCAAATTCTTTCAAAATGTTTGATAATTGATGATGGACAGCTGTGTCTTGCAATTAATTGTGTATGTCCCAAGAAATCGGGGTCAGATGTATCCTACGTTACCAGTGGTGGATAGGGGTTTATGGTTCTTCCATACAAAAGGTGATTAGGAGTCAAGGATTCTACGGGTTCTTCTTCGTTGAGGTAGGTTAAGGGGCGATTGTTCGACCGCGTTTGTACTTCCCGCAGAATTGTTTCCAACTCCTCCCGGGTCACTCTCTTCTTATACAAGACCCTCTTCAGACATGACTTAGTTAAACTGATCATGCGCTCATAAAAGCCTCTCATCCACGGTGCTCTGGGGGCTATGAATTTCCATTTTATGCTATTTTCTGTCATATATTCGGAGACGTTAGTATGGTCTAACATCTCCTTGAAGAACTTGGCTTCAGCAACAAAATTGGACCCATTGTCCGAAATTACTGTTCTCGGGAATGAGTACATTGCACAAAATCTGCGAAAGAGGTTCAGAAATGTCAGAGCCGACATATCTGAGGCTAACTCTAAATACACCAGTCTAGTTGCTGTGCATATGAATAAACATATGTAATATTTGTGGGGGGCTCCATCCTCCGTCCTTGTGAGTGTGATAGGTCCTGAATAATCTATTCCTATGTGAAGGAAAGGACGCTCAACTGTCACACGGTCAACAGGCAATGGAGGTGGACCAGGGTATTCAAATTTCCTACCCTCAACCCTCTTATAAGTCACACAACGACCCAGCATGGCCTTGATGGTTTGACGGCACTTTGGCATCCAATAATACATTCTAACATGTAACATAGTTTCTTGAGTGCCTCCATGCAGGCACCTTTCATGTGCATGGGTGATAAACAAATATGCTAAGTGATTTTTAGTTGGGGTGAGGATAGGGAACTCGGTATCATGATCAATAGAAGCATAATCCAAACGGCCTCTGGAGCGGATAAGACCAGAAGATTCCTCTTTGTACAGACCTAAGTCTGATAAACTGTCTATTATTCTTATTGAGAGTATCCCTCCCATTCATCAGAAAATTATGAATACTAGGATAATGAGTCTTCTGAGCTATCTGCATTCAATACACACTAGCCGTTGGTAATGAAATATTGGGATTACACTTTCTTATAAACTTAAATATATGAGATTATTTCACACACCAACACATTTGGTTTCTGTGTAGGCCAGTGTTCTCTGGAGGGTAGCCATTCCGGGCCCCCAGTCCATATCTTGGCTTTCTTAAATTGCCTGATGCTAATTCCTCTGGTGACTAAATCCGCTGGGTTTTCCTTGGAGGGTACATGCTGATATCCGAAGGATGACCCTAGACTGCGGATGTCCGGCACTCTGTTTTGCACGTATGGGATGTTGCTTTTGTCATTCCTGATCCGTTGCAAGGCTGCTTCTGAATTAGACCAGATAAACCTCTTTAATGCGTTCTCTTAAGAGATTCTGTAGGTTATATGCAAGTTGTGTGCCCAGTTGTAGGGCTGTCAATTCTAGTTGCGGTAATAATATTGGGGTTTTGTTCTTCAATGGAGCAACCCGGGCCTTTGAGGTCAAAATAACCGATTGGTTTCCATCAGTAAGATAACTGACTGCACCATAGGCTAAGGTGCTAGCATAAATAAATAAATGTAATATCACTTTATCAATGTTACCACAGGTTATGCGTGGGAACTTGAAAGAGGGTAGCTCCTTAATTTCCTTGACCACTTCATTCCACCTTTCCAGATATGAAGTAGGTAAATATGAATCCCATTCCACCTTTTCTGTCTATGCTTCTTGATTAATTAGTTTTCCTTTAATAAGAATGGGGGAACAAAGTCCTAAGGGATCAAAACAAGTGGATACCAGCGAAAGAAGTTGACGTTTGGTCACATATGACAATGACGTAAACCTATATTACATTCCTTTACGGATAGAGTGTCATTAATAATGTCCTATTCTAGACCCAATACTGTGACTAGGTCAGTAGGGGGAGAGACCAAAGTATTGTCCTTTTGGATTAATTCTCTTAACATTTCTGAGTTGCTGTTCCATTGGGCTAGAGACATACCAGCAATAGTTAGCTCCTTGTTAGCTGCTTCATATATCTTTACTATTTCCGTCTCAGTATTCGTCGTCCCCATCAAATTGTCTACATAGAAGGAAGAGGACAATAATTCTGCAAATAGTGATTTGGAAAGTTTGAAGTGATGTTTTAAAGTCATCTGTAACAGGAAGGGGCTGCATGTGGCTCCAAATAACACAGATGCGAAACGATAAGTTTTGATTTCGCTACTTTCATCCTGAGGATTTGTTGGCCATAAAAACCTTGTGAAATCTCTATGATGAGGTTGCAGACCTATACGTAGAAAGGCCTTTTCAATATCTGCTACAAATGCAAACTGGTTGATCCTGAACTTGATTAGGGTTTCACCTAATTTTTCTGTAAGTGAGGGACCAGTTAACAAACAATCGTTCAACGAGGCATTTGTCTTTGAACTTTTGGCACTGCAATTGTACACAATCCGTAAAGGGATGGTTGCAGACCCCTTGCGTACTGCATGATGAGGTAGATAATGAGTATTAGCGCTCACTATTGGATCAACAACTTCTTCAATAACTCCGGCTTTTAATTGTTCCATGATAATGTTGTGATAACATTGTAGTAACTCCGGTTGATTTTTAAATCGTTTCCTTTGATGATGCATTTGCCCTAAGGCAAGTCCATAGTTATGGGGGAGGAATGGATGGTTCGTCTTAAAGGCAAGTTTCACCCAGTACTTTCTTTCTTCATACTTTACAGTTCCTTCATAATGTTTGAATGCCTTTACATCAGTTGGGGATTCTTGGTTCGGGTTAATACCGATGACATCTAAATCCCACAATTTATGGATGGGATTACAATCAGTCACCACTGCATCGCATATAGTGCGTGGTTCAATCAGTAATGATGGTTCACTCACCTGCGGGGTCAACAGGTTGACCGAGCAGGATGCAGGAGTTTCATCGCTGTGATCCGGTATGATACCGTAGATCAAGTGCCCACCTGGGGACTGCATAAGATCCGCTTTATTCATAGTAGTTGTTCCATACAGGAAACGTACGATGAAATCTGCTCCTATCAACAGTTGGATATTATCTATTACATCGGAGTGTATATCCTTATCTGCCAATCGAATGCCTAATTGATCTAATTTAATGGCAGTTGTCAGTAAGCCCGGAGTGGTTATCTGTTTGGGCATTTCCTCCACTACAGCCATCGTGACTTTCTTCCTACGTCTGCCTAAGACAATGTCGAGTTTCACTATTTCATAACTCTTCTGTCTTCCTTGCCTATCAAAGCAATCTAAAGTCATGTTCATGTTGGTTACAGATTTAAGCTCTAATTCACTAGCCAAATCTCTGAGTATAAAGGATATTTGAGAACCTTGGTAAAAAAATGCTTGTGTTCTTTCTACCTTTCCGGCTCTTGAACACACCGTCACTGTTGTTGTAGGCAAGGCTACACTATAATTGGCTCCCTGTTTTTTGTCAGAGATGACCGACATAACCTGCGTGGCAGTTTCTGGACCTCGTGAGTTTTTAGAATCTGACGAGTTATCATTTGTTTCAGGCTTGGGTTTAGACTTTCCAGTCAGTTCAACGGAATCACTGTATTGATCATTATGATTACCGCTATTAGCTTTAGAAACATTAACTACATTAGAGAGTTTTTGTTTGTTTGATAGGTTGCTTACGTACAGAAACGAATGATGTTTTCCCTTTTGACAGTGAGGGCATACTTCAAGTACGGTAGCGCATTCATTTGTGCCTTGATGCACTTTTGACACCTACTCATTTCCTTGAGTTTATCCTTTCTGGCCGGCAGTGTGTTGCATTGCGCACAATCATAACTTTTATGATCTTGCTTGCAAAAGAAGCATGACCTCCAGCCTACTGTGGTTGAATAAGTTCCTATTGGTGCTGCTGTGTTGTTGCGTTTCGGAACTTGGTTACTATCATCAGGACGTGTAGTTATCGGTTTGGTTAGCGTGACTTTCTTTTGATTTACCTCCGGAATAATTATTCCTAGAGTTTTGTCTGCACCCATAAATTCTACTAGGGTATTAAGCCCTTCTTTAATCTGGCTTATAGTGTAGTACATTGACTTGTAAAAGTCGAAGAACCACCTGCTTAATTCACCTGGGAATTTCAGCAGGAGTAATTCCTCAATCAACCAACTCCCACCTTGTGATGATGTTCCAACTGCTTTAATGTATTATCTATTTCCAATTTGAAGCGTAACATGTCTCGCTTGTTATACTTGGGTGATTCAAGTTGGATGAGTTTCCTTATCAGGGTTCGAGTAACTTTCTTCTCGTCCCCGTAATGTTACCGCTGTTTCATAATCGGACGCTTGTCCCTTAAGTCCTGTGAGGTATTGCCTAGCTGAGCCCTTTATACATTGATTGAGGTAGGTACATTTTGTACTCTCATCAATGTCGGACCTTTCATGGAATTGAACTGGTTCCAGAATTGGGTCCACTCTAAATGATTTCCATGGAATTCTGCTAATTTGATGTCAGGGAGTTTTGCTCTAAAACCTAGATGGCTGGGACTTACAGGTCGAGAGGGTGTTGGTTGCGCCCCCTGGCTTTTGATGTATTTGTCTGCCAGCACTCGTAAGTCCTGGATTTCCTCTATGAACTTTAAATGGCGAGCTAATTTCTCATCGTAGTCATTTTCCTGCGAATGGGTTAGAGAGAATTCTAACCATTTATCCACATAGGTCTCCAATTTAATTTCCAATTTATTGTTGGCCTTTTCTATAGATCCAGCACCAACATTATCATTAATCCCCTTCATTAGTTCATTTTTCGCGCACGTTATGTGGCCGCGATAGCTTGCAGTACTATTCCATCTGACTTTGTTAGCCGTGATGATGGTACTAATGGTAAATATGATTGACCTGTAAACTATGAAGCTTCTTCTTGAAGCGTAAATGACTGGCAAATAACCAATATATATTATTTATCATCACGAATGCAATGTTTGTTTATAGGTCAATTATGGTAATAACAAGGATGTAGTTTTGCGCAATGAACGTTGAAATGTTCATAATCCACAGGGTATCCGGTTCGAAGGACCAAGGTTAATGTATGAGGAGATGTATCTGCTACGTCCAGGAAGTATGTATGTCAGTGTAAGGGTTTTCTGACCTTGACCGGCCTTTCGGTTTCTTACTAAGGAGTCAGGCAGAAGATGGGGTATGTGACAGGTTAGCAGGGGAGGAGTGGCGTGCATGTCTCACAGGAGATGTATGACGCGAGTATGTCGGGGATGAATTACGTGAATACCTTGCAGGGAAGGTGGATCCTCGGTTGTGTGGGGATTGTGAACGTAAGACTCTACATCTGTCTGACGAGTGAAAACATGTCTCATGATAACTGCAGTGCTTGTTGGGCGTTGTGGGGAATTTGCGATAACATATGTTGTCTGTGTGTCCTATTTTCTGTCAATAGTTGCAGAACTTTCGTGTCCTTGAGGGGGACCTGTGACGTGACTGATGACGTGTGCAAGATGTATGTCTTGATCTTGTGATAGGGGGAGTGGCCTGTCTTACCTGCGCTATCATGTGGTTGCGTGTAATAGGTATAGTCTGGCTCACTATTTCAGCGGTCACCTTGTCCGAGTCAGGAAGTTGCCTAGCGAACCTAGCTAACTTTACATCTGGTTTGAAAGTGGAGGTGCCGACTCGTTGCAATGTCTCTGGGTGCAACTGAGAAAGGAAAACAAGGTATGCTACCATAGATACGACATGTTCCACATCCATCATTCCGTTTGTTACCCACTTTGAACTACAGAGATTGTCCCTCAATTTTGTTTTGACGGTGGTCGCTACACTCACTGCTCTACCCTTAGGCTTGTAAGGTGGGTGATTTAACTCCTTGGCTACAGAATAAATAGTTGAGAAGGCGCCAAGCGGCTCAAAAATATCAAAGGCCTTCTTAAATTCGTCGACGAATTCTGTGTATGTGTCGAGTTCTAGAAATACATCTGAGTGTATGATGTATCCCGCGATTGTGTCGTGTTTCTCAATCCTAGATGTTAATATGGAGATTTTAGTCTTGTCATCTGTGGCTCCTCTACGTGCTATTTCAGCGTCTACTTCTGTTAGGAAGTTATGTACCAGTATGCTCCTACCATTGAAAAGTGGCAAGGTCGTCTCGTCCTTGATGACAGTTATCAAATTTTGGGTGGTCACGGCATTTGCACCTTGTGCTGAGGTGCTAGGTTGCGGATGTTGTTGTTGTTGTTGTTGTTGTTGTTGTTGTTGATGTTGGTGTTGTTCAGCCATGTCTTGCGATATCTGCGCAGAGTTGTGGGCGAACGTTGCGGTCACGGGGACTGCTGTAATGTAGGGAAGGGTTAGTGCTCTGTGATTTTTCAGAAGGTATGAGGAAGGGAGCACTCTATACAGTATATATGCATGTATGAATTAAAAAAAAAATAAAAAGGGGGCTTGTAGGAGTTTGTACGTATCTTCACTCGACAACAGCTGTTAGGCAGCTGCGGAGGTGTCTTCCTTGACGCAGTTGTTGGGCAGCTGGAAACAGCGGCGGAGGTCGGTGGCGGAGGTGTCTCGTCACTCGATGTCGATGGGCAGCTGGTTGATGCAGCGGCAAGTCGGTGTCGAAGGCGTCTCGTCACTCGATGTCGATGGGCAGCTGGTTGATGCAGCGGCAAGTCGGTGTCGAAGGCGTCTCGTCACTCGATGTCGATGAGCAGCTGGTTGATGCAGGGGCAAGTCGGTGTCGAAGGTCGAAGTTGTTAGGCTCGTGTTGGAGGGCGTGGTGGAGAACAGCTGGAAGGGATCGCGTAGACTAAGGCTTCATGCCGTGGTCACGTCGTGCAGCTGGTTGATGGAGATAGAATGTCTGTTGGGACGTCCCTGAAGAAACGGCGAGGCTCGAAGAATGTTAAAAGTTGTCTTCGGTGTCGCTTGGATTGATTGGCGATGGCCTAGACGTCGTGCTTAGCGTGCTTTCGCTGGTTGTTTGTTGACTTCGTATGTAGAGTTCGATCCCACCGCTGCCACCACTGTTGGAAGGGCGTTTTGGTGGAGAACAAACACGGATGAGTTTCTTCTATTTATTTCGAGAGCCTAGGATGTTCTGATTATAATCATGGCTGGCAGGTCCGAAGAAAACTTCGGAAGTGCCAGATCTTCCTAGCTAAGGGAATATAATAACAAAAATGGGCGTGCCCCACAAGAAGGCAGCCAATAGGAATTTCGTACTACGGTGGTGCCAGAGCCCGTAGGCGTGAACTGTCGAGCGTTTGACCTCTCACCCTGGTTGAGCGAGACTTCATGTTGTTTGGGATGATCTTGGCAGATGTATGGGAGTGAAGGTCACTTCGTGACCTCCGAGCGCAGCTGGTGGGTCCAGGAGGCCTCGCGTAATGAAAGGGCCCGTTCTCTTCGAGGAGGCCTCGCGTAATGAAGGGGCCCGTTCTCTTCGGTGGAGGTGAAAGAAATCATCTGCCGCCTCGTGGGGGAAGGAGATCATCTGCCGCCTCACAAAAGAAAATTGGGCTATGCAATCTGTGGAGAATATTATGACTTCCGACAAATTTCCCTTCTCTTTTAATATGAAATGTTGACGGTGTAAGTTAATCTAGGTGACCGTCCCACCGAGTTAATACTGGGATACTCTGTTTGAACTTGTATACAACTTTCAGCAACAACAAAACTACGTACCTGTGATCGGCAGGGACTCATCGAACCCTTAAAAGTACAATGGCATCACAAAGCATCATGTATCTTTGTGAATATGTAACCATTTCAATTATTCATATTGGTTCGGATATTTCATGTAACTCAATTTATGACTTACCGTGGCCTTGGGGCCACTTGGAAATCTTCTTCGTCTTTATTCTGGTTAATGACGGGGATGTGTGCGACGACTTCGGGCGTGGCATGGAGGATGAGGGAATGGGGAGAAGGATAAAGGTATGTTGAGGGGAATGGTTCTCTCACAGAATCCCCTCACTGGTTTAAGACACGCTTCGTCGTATATGCACTTCCATAAATCTGTGATTGGGTTAAATTCATGTCACCCCCAGTCACGAAGCACTAACACTTTTGGTCAGTTACATCTCTTGTCTTGGACTTGTCTCGTAATCAGCTACGTTATATGGGGGCGAGAGGCCTCTCTTGGTCCCGAACGCCTAGTGACCTTTGACCTCTCGTTGCCAAGAGTCTATGGGAAGTACAACTTCACCTTAACTGAAGTGAAAATGTTGTACGACACACATATTATATAATCCCCATGCATGGGAACTATAGATGGTAATGCGCCAGAACCAATATTCAAGACGGAAAAATCACCAAGTGGTAAATAAAAAGATTAGTAATGAAAATGATATCTTGGTAACTCGACATTCCTGAGAGGGGTTAGACAACCGGCTTGTGGTAACTAAGAGTGTCGAGTCCTTTAAATGTTTTCGTATATATAAACAAAAATTATAGGCCACCTATCTAAATGGAAAAAGTAAGACGGTATAATTTGTTATGCATGCTTTCATATACTAAGTTTCTAGAATCCAAATTTCATACAGCTTGATATGCTTAATTGCTGTATTTCAATCTTAATCCTAATTCTACAGCTATCAATTCACTAAATTAACTAAGGCCGTAACCACAGATGTCTATATTAATTTGTAATAATAGTTTATTTACTCTAAAAAATGCCTCTGTCGGGATTTATCCCCGACATCCATCCTACCCAACAAGCCTACCTGTTCTCCCACCCCGCCGTGGACGGTCGCCGGCGCCGCAATAGCCGCCATTACTCTGGGTCGTGACGTCAAGTTTTCTTCCATGGCATATCATTGGTGTGCGAGGCAGACACTGTCAGCAGGGCGGCAATACCACTGGTTAGCTTTGCCCCTCCCACCATCCTCCCGCACGCGATATGACTGGTGCCCGTTGTGGGGAGGGAGGGAGGGACTGGTCTAGAGTGGAAGACACTGTCAACAGGGTGGCCCCACCCACCCACCATCCTCCCACACGCGATATGATTGGTGCCCGATGTGGGGAGGGAGGGCTGGGCCGAAGCAGGAAGACACTGTCAACAGGGTGGCCATACCACTGGTTACCGTGGCCCGCCCACCGTCGTCCCACGGATGATATGAGTGCTGCCCCTTGTGGGGAGGGAGGGAGGGCCGGGCTGAGGCCGGGAAACATTGTGAGTAACAAAGTCACCTCAGATACCTCATGTTAGCATGTCCCCCCTCCCCCACACCACACCGCAGCTCCATTGCTAAACAAATGAATAAACAAATAGATCAAGAAATGATACGTAAAGCAAAACACAATGGGGCCGACGTACACGAAGTCGTACTATGGGGCTCCGCTCCTCTCCCACGCCTCTCCCTCGACGTTCCCCCTCTCCTTTCTTCATTCCCCCTTTTTCTTCCATTCCTCCCTTTCCCCTTCCTCTTTCCCTCCATGTCCCTAGTCAGCTTTGAAGAAGTTATATAACATCATTATTACCAAAGCAGACAAAGGGGGCCAAGTTGTTATTTTAGAACTTCCGGATTATGTTAAGAAAGTCCATGATTTTTTAAATGACTCGGGTACCTACGTAAAGCTCAACAAAACTCCCTTTAAAACCTCAGCTGCTGAATTTAACAAGTTCGCAAGATTTCAGTGGATAATTGCATAAATAATTTGAAGGTCACAAATTCCAACCTCTCCTACTTTTATGGTCTTCCGAAGGTAAACAAACCAGATATTCCTTTGAGGCCCATCGTCTCTAATCGAGGCTCTCAGACCTTTTGTTGGCAACTTTTCCAACTCTCACATTAAAGATTCCTTAGATTTCATTTCTAAAACTAAAAATGTCAAAATACAGGATGCCGAGTTACTCAGTCTTGACATAACCTCTCTTCACTAACATCAACCGTTTCAGGAAGGGGGCTTCCAATCAACAAAATCATTGATCTAATTCGCCTTTGTGTCTCTTCCAATGTATTTTCTTTCCAGGACTAATCCTTTAGACAGAAATTCGGTTGCAGCACGGTTTCTGTTTTATCTCATGTATTGGCCAACTTGTACATGGAGTACTTTGAATGGCTCTGTTACCCGCCATCAAACCGCCTGAGGTGATGTGGTTCCATTATGATGTTGACATTTTCTCAGCATGGGATGATAGGTGGGGTTCGAACGTTTGAGGTATTTCTTGACAAGTTGAACATATCATCCCCCGACATTAAATTCAAAACCGAATGGGAAGGCGGCCAACAATTCCCTTTCTTAGACATTTTAATTAGAAGGATTGATGGAGATTTATCTTTCACAGTTTATAGGAAACCTACCCATTCTGGTGGTTATCTCCACCTTTTCAGTAACCATCCCGACAAAGTCAAGGAGAATGTTGTCTCCGGCCTTTTTCTGAGAGCTTTTAGGATTTTCAGTCTTAGATTCCTGGACCAGGAGATTGACCTCATCAAAAGTCAACTTTCGAAGTTGGCATACCCGTCCTGGTTCCTGAATCAAGCCCTCAGCAAGGCTAGAGCCAGCTACCATAAAACTTCAGTTCCCACCACACAACTCTCTTCCAAAGATGTTTTAAAAATCCCCTATTGTAACTCCATCAATCCTTAGTAGTAGTAGTTGTACTAATAGAAGTAGTTTTAGTAGCAGTAGTGGTAGTAGTAATAGTAGTACCAGTAGTAGTAGTAGTAGTAGTAGTAGTTGTAGTAGTAGTAATAGTAGTAGTAGTAGTAGTAATAGTAGTAGTGGTAGTAATAGTAGTAGTAGTATTAGTAATAGTAGCAGTAGTAGTACAATAGTAGTAGTAGTAGTAGTAGCAGTAGTAGTAGTAATAGTAGTAGTGGTAGTAGTGCAACAGCAGTAGTAGTACCAGCAGAAGTAGTAGTAGTAGTAGTAGTAGTAGTGGTAAAATTAGTATCAGTAGTATTAAGAGAAGTCGTAATTTTACTAGTAAAAATAGTAGAAGTAGCAGTAGTGGTAGTGGCAGTAGTAGTATCAGTAATAGTAGTAGTAGTAGTACCAGTAAAAGTAGCACGCTCACACGTTTTACTCAGGTACTTTTTTTAGTTACTGTAGATCTGAATCCAGAACGAGTTTCCAGAACACATGCACATATACAAATGTATACACACACACACACACACACACACACACACACACACACACACACACACACACACACACACACACACACACACACACACACACACACACACACACACACACACCCATGTGGCTCAGGCCCAGGTCCAAGTGGCCCAGCCCCAGTCCCATGAGGCCCAGATCCAGGCGATACAGGCCCAGGAGGCCCAGACCCAGGCCCAAGCAGCCAAGGCCCAGGAGGCCCAGGAGGCCCAGGCCCAGGCGGCCCAGGCCCAAGAGGCCCAGGCCCAGGTGGCCAAGGCCCAGGCCCAGGAGGCTCAGGCCCAGATAGCCCAGGCCCAGGCCAAGGAGGCCCATTCCCAGGAGGCCCAGGCCCAGATGCCCCAGGCCCTGGACCAGGAGGCCTAGGCCCAGGCACAGGTGGCCCAGGCGGCCCTAGCCCAGGCACAGGCGGCCCAGGCTCAGGTGGATCAGGTCCAGGAGGCCCAGGCCAAGGCCCAGGCCCAAGTGGCCCAAGGGGTCCCAGTAGGTCCAGGTCCAGGCACCCCAGGCCCAGGAGGCCTAGGATGCCGAAGCCCAGGAGGCCCAAGCCCAGGATTCCGAGGGCCAGGCCCAGGAGGCCCAGCCACAGGCGGCCCAGGCCCAGGCTCAGGATACCGAGGCCCAGGCCCAGGAGGCCCAGGCCCAGGAGGCCCAGGTCCAGGAGGCCCAGCCAAAGGCGGCCCAGGCCCAGGAGGCCCAGCCACAAGCGGCCCAGGCCCAGTCGGCCCAGGCCCAGGTGGCCCAGGCCCAGGTGGCCCAGGCCCAGGAGGCCCAGGCCCAGGAGGCCCAAGCCCAGGATGCCGAGGCCCAGGAGGCCCAGGCCCAGGTGGCTCAGGCCCAGGCGGCCCAGCTCAGGAGGCCCAGGCACAGGCGGCACAGGCACAGGAACCCCAGGCCCAGCCCCAGGGGGCCAAGACCCAGGAGGCCCAGGCCCCGACCCAGGAGGCCCATGTGGCTCAGGCATAGACCCAGGAGACCTATACCCAGGCGGCCCAGGCTCGGGCGGCCCACGGCCTCCTGGGACTGGGCCTGGGCCACCTAAAACTGGGATTTCTGGGCCTGTGCTTCCTGGGCCTGAACATCTTGGGCCTGGGCCTTTTGTGCCTGGACCGTCTGGGTTTCGGCCTGGGCCTTTTGGGTCTGGGCCGCCTGGGCCTGAGCCTTGGCTTCCTGGGCCTTGGCCTGGGCCACCTGAGCCTGGGCCTCCTGTGCCTGTGCCGCCTGGCATTGAGGCTCCTAGCCCTGGGCCGCCTTGGCCTGGGCCTGGGCCTGGGGCGCCTGGGGCGCCTGGGCCTGGACTTCCGCCACCTATTCCTGGGGCACCTGGGCCTGGGCCACCTGGGCCTGGGCCACCTGAACCTGGGCCACCTGGACCTGGGTTGCCTGGTTCTGGCCCGCCTGGTCCTCGGTCTGGGTCTGCTGGGCCAGAGCCTGGTCCGGTTAGGCCTGGGCCTGGGCCAGGGCCACTTTGGACACTTGGACCTGGGCCTCGGCGGCCTGGGCCTGGGCCGCCTGGGCCTGGGCCGCCTGGGCTTGGGCCGCCTGGGCCTGGGTCACCTGGGTCGCCGGGACAAGCCCAGGAAGCCCAAGTCCAATTCGCCCAGACCCAGGCCCAGGAGTCTCAGGCCCATGCGGCCCAGGCCCAGAAGGCCTAGCCCCAGGAAGCACAAGTCCAGATGGGCCTGGGCCTTGGCCGCTTTTGCCTGGGCCTGGGCCGCCTGGTTCTGGGCCACCATGGCCTGGGCTGCTTGGGCCTGGGCCTTGGCCTCCTGGGCCTGGGCCTGGGCCTGGGCATCTGGGTCTGGGCCTCTTGGGCATGCGCGGCCTAGGCCTGGGCCTCCTGGGCCTTGGCCGCCTGGGCCTCCTGGGCCTGGACCTGGGCCACCTAGGCCGCCTGGGCCTGAGCCGCTTGGGCCTGGGGCGCCTGGGCCTGGGCCTCCTGGGCCTGGGCTTTCTTGGCCTGGGCCTCCTGGACCTGGGCCACCTGGGACTGGGCCGCCTCGTCCTGGACCTGGGCCACCTGGGCCTGGCCCTCTTTGGTCTGGACCTCCTGGGCCTTGGCCGCCTGTCCCTGGGCCGCCTGTTCCTGAGCCATGGCCACCTGGGCCTGGGCCTGGGCATCCTGGCCTTGGCCTGGCCCTGGGACACCTTGGCCTGGGCTTTCTGGACTTGAGCCGCCTGGGCCTGGGCCTCCTTGGCCTGTGACGCATGGGTCGGGCCTTCTGAGCCTGGGCCAACTGGGTCTGGGCCACCTGCGTCTGAGCTGCATGGGCCTTGGCCTGGGCCACCTGAGCCTGGGCCTCCTAGGCCTGGGCCATGGTCACCTGGGATATAGCCGCCTGGGCCGCCTGGGACTGGGCCGCCTGGGACTGGGCCAGCTGGGCCTGAGCCTTCTGAGCCTTGGCCTGGGCCATCTGGGTCTGGGCCAGTTGGGCCTCCTGGGACTGGGCCTGTGCCAGCTGGTTTCATGGGCCTGGGCCTCTTGGTTTGGGCCGCCTGGGCCAGGTCCTGGGCCTCCTGTTCCTGGGCCAGGGCCTGGGCCTCCTGTTCCTGGGCCTGGGCCGCCTGGGCATTGGCCTCCTAGGCCTGGGCCTTGGCCTACGCCGCCTGGGCCTCGGACTGGGCCAATTGGGCCTGGTCCTCCTGGGCCTGGTCGGAACATAGTATCTTATAAACACATCCCTTAAAATCATTTGGGGAGTTTTTTATCAGTAGATTTTTAACAGTGGAATTATATATGTTATGTTGGGCAAACAAAAAAAAGATTTAGAAGTAAGAATAAAACAGCATAAACATAGCATTAAGACAGGCCATTATTCTAATGCTTTGTTTACTCATGTAAGGGATTTTGACCATCCGATCAATTGGAAAAATGCAACAAAAATTTGTACCATGTAAAGACATGACTGAAAGAAATATTATAGAATCTTGTATCATCAAACATGATTATGAAAAACTCCTCAATAACAATTTAGGTCTATACAAACTTGATACATTTATTGTTAAGAGTGTATATGATAATTACTGTGAGGAATGAGGTCACCCAACCCTACCCTTCAAGACTTGACCTGACCTGATATAATTAGCTTAAGTGGTACCCTTTCCATATGTCAAACCTCTCTCATCTTACTCTCTACGTATTCATTCTATTATAATCCTTGAAGATGGGAACAAATATCACGAAAGCGCTCGGATTCCAAGAAATTTTCTTTTCCCTGTGGTATTCAGCATGTATATATATATATATATATATATATATATATATATATTGGACTCAGAGTAACAGAATTTATTACCGACGTTTCGAACCCTGTCCGTGGTTCGTCCTCAGGGTTATACATAGTAAGCAAAAGGATTCATTTAAATAGTGTACCAATGTTCTCTGTATATGTATAACCCTGAGGACGAACCCCGGACAGGGTTCGAAACGTCGGTAATAAATTCTGTTACTCTGAGTCGTGTTTCGAAATTTTTCCGATATCATGGCTCCTGGACTCCAGCTCTTTACGAACATATATATATATATATATATATATATATATACATATATATATATATATACTTATAAACATATATATACATATACTTATATATGTATATATATATATATATATTATATGTATATATATACATTTATTATATATATGTATATATATACATATATTATATATATGTATATATAGTTACGACTACAGACTCGTCGTAGTGAAGATTTCATTCAGACGCACATGCGCGCATGTGCGTATGTGTACCTTGGACTATGCCGGCCTTTCCCACGGTAGGCTTGGTGGACTCTCGGCATCAAACCGTCGGTAATCGACGTATGAAGACTGTTAAAGTGATGAATTATATATTTATGATGTATTCCATTATTTTTGTGCTTTGAAAAAACTATTCCATACATTGCATATAGATTTATGTATGTATATTATCTTGTGGACCTATCTTGTCAATCTTACGAATTGATTTACGTAAGATTAGAGAAATTACATTTTCTCATAGTCTTCGGACGTCGGTGAGAAAGATCTGTGCCTACGTGCGGTAATCGACGTATGGAGACTCTCAAAGTGATGAATTCCATTCATCAGACGTGTTTGTGTCTTTTTTGTGCTTTGACAAAACTATTCCATACTTTGCATATAAATTTATGTATGTGTAGGCCTATTACCTTGTAGATCTATCTTGTCAATCTTGGGAATTGATTTAGGTATGATTAGAGAAACTGCATATTTGCCGTCGTTCTCGGACGCCGAAACGCCGGTGTGGGAATTCGTAGCTTACATGCGTTCTGAGAAAAGTTGCATGTGAATTAATACTTTGGCAACAGCGTCCCTAACTTACATTTACGTACGTATAGATTTTCATATAAAAACTATTAAGTTTCTGCTTATCTAAGATTGACAAGGTAAGTTTATCAAATATTATTATCTATTCATTGATATAAAGAATATCCGTGTATGTACTAGGAAGTTTTCCTAAACACTCATGTTAATCGTCGCGTCTAGCGATACTTGGCATCTCTCCGGATCTTACGGAGAAGTGTATATATACATCTGCTTGTAACGGTCAAGCTGGACTCTGCTTATCAGAGCTCCCATGCTACCTTGTCTAGCTTTGCTAGTGTTTTATCCACTTTGTTGGACTGACTTAGTCGTAGTTTCATCTTGACTTGTATTTTCTCGAGTCATTCGGGTCTCTGCTTATATCAGAGTCCCATTGCACTAATCTCATATCTTAGTCTAGCTTTGCTAGAACTCGTCCACTTTGTTGGACTTAGACTTTTAGTCGTAGAATTTTCTCGACTTTGTAATTTTCACGTAAAATATTACGTAGGACTTAGTTTCCATTCTGTGGGTCGATATTTCTCGACCTTACCACATATTGTCTTTAAGACCATTTTTTTCTTTATTGAATGTCGATATTTGATCGACACTTATATATATACGTGTCTTGGCAATCTTAGCCTTTTATGTTCTAAAGAAACCCATTGTCTGGTATTTATTTGTCTGTGAATTTTCGTGTTTCGGACATTGTACTTTTCGCTAGTTTTGGCGACTTCTATTTTTCGATCTTGTTTATTTGTTTCTTTTGAAGGAAATAATCATTCTTAAGCAGAACTCTAGTTTTTGAACCTGGCCCTTCCCCATAGGCGTCACAATACACACAAATATATATATATATATATATATGTATTTATATATGTATATATATTTGTATATATGTGTATATACATATTCATACACACACACGCACACACACACACACACACACACACACACACACACACACACACACACACACACACACACATATATATATATATATATATATATATATGTGTGTGTGTGTGTGTGTGTGTATGTACATATACATACATACATACATATATATATATGTGTGTGTGTGTACATATATATATATATATATATATATATATATCAATATATATATATATATATATGTAATATATTTATATATAACACACAGGAACCCACAGTCGCAGAAAGAAAAAACTTCGAATAAAGAAAAATCCTATATTTCGGCTATCAGGTACTTTCCTGAAGAGGGCTACAGTTGATAGCCGAAATATAGGATTTTTCTTTATTCGAAGTTTATTCTTTCTCCGACTGTGGGTTCCTGTGTGTAATTTACAAATGTGCTACTACATTTCTGTTTAGATATATATATATATTCATACATATATATATGTACATATATATATACATATATATATATATATATATACGTTATCATACATATATATATATATATATATATATATATATGTATATATATATATATATATATTTCTGGGGCACAGGTTTTCTCTAAGGCAATTCTGGTTGAAATCAACTGCACTAGTTGCTTTAACAATCTTCAAGACTGTATTCTTTATTTTAGAGAATACTTTCCTATTAGCAACTGAGAGGGACTGGAAGTAGTCATTCATGACTCTCAAAAGAATATACGCAGTGTATGCCAACTGGTATATTTTTGCATAGTAATAGTATTGAACAACTATTGACTCCACCGAAACTATAGTTTTTCGCCTCGTCGTGAGGCGTCTTCAGGGTGAGGACTGCTTTTTGGATGCTCTGTTGTGTTGAAAGGTCTTCAAACGAATACTGACCGCTGGTTGGATGGGCTGGCTTATAAGGCTCGGCCTGCCTAGCTCAGACGGAATACTGGCCCCTCATTGGCCGAGAGGGCAGCATGAGATTTTGTCCGGGAGGCAAGGGGGTGGGATTTTGTCTGGGAGCCAAGAGGGTGGGATTTTGTCTGGGAGCCAAGAGGGTGGGATTATGTCTGGGAACCAAGAGGGTGGGATTTTGTCTGGGAGCTAAGGGGGTGGGATTTTGTTCGGGAGCCAAGGTGGTGGGATTATGTCTGGAAGCTCTGGCCTGAGTTGCTGCTGCTCTGGTTATTGGTCCTAGGCGCTGATTAACTAGCTGGACATGTTTCACTTGTTCGTGGGGCTGCTGCTGTCTAAGGGCTTGTTGTTCCTGGAGGGGGTTATTCTTCAGAGGGCGCGCGGAAGGGAGAATAAAATCGGCAGCTTGCTGTATGTTGATGGTAGGGCGCTGGCAAGTAATAGAAACTGCTTCTGCAATCTGCAGCTTCCAGACATAATCCCACCACCTTGGCTCCCGAACAAAATCCCACCCCCTTAGCTCCCAGACAAAATCCCACCCTCTTGGTTCCCAGACATAATCCCACCCTCTTGGCTCCCAGACAAAATCCCACCCTCTTGGCTCCCAGACAAAATCCCACCCCCTTGCCTCCCGGACAAAATCTCATGCTGCCCTCTCGGCCAATGAGGGGCCAGTATTCCGTCTGAGCTAGGCAGGCCGAGCCTTATAAGCCAGCCCATCCATCCAGCGGTCACACACACGAGTCTGCCCGCTGTATCGGTCACGCACATTCACCCGACTCCACGCAACATCCCCGGGCTGACCACATGGCTGGTCAGGACCCAATTAGGAGCACCTTCTCCATCTTCTCCTCCAGCGAGGAAGAAGATGATTCGACTCTACCACAAAAAAGACGACGATCCAATCCGGATAATGAAAGAACCCACCTTGAAATGGAGTCCAGTGAACTGGGCATCATCGCCACCACCTCCGCTAAGGACGGTTGCTCTCATCCGTCCTCTCAGCTAGCCACCTCGCTGCCCCCCCCCTCCCAACCTCTCCCCATCAGGGGACACTGGAGCGAAGGAGGAAGGCAACCCTGAGCGTATGACATACGCAGCCGTCACCAAGGAGGCCAAAGAACCTCAAGGAGGTGAATGGCAGGTGGTTATTAACCGCCGCCATCGAGCCAAGAAACCCCCTACTGCACCACCACCCTCCAAATTCCCAGTCATAATCCGCCCTGAGGACGGGTCCACTACTTTTGTCAAGATAGGCTCCTGGAGACAGGCCCAAATTATCAAAAACACAGTTGGGCCTGTTGAACGTATACGACAGATCCCTAGTGGGGAGTGGTTGATCAGCTGTACCTCGGAGAGACAGCAGGGAAATCTACTGCGCTCTTCAACGCTGACGATGGACTCCAAGCAGAGGATCAAGATATCGACCCGCATCCCCAAGACAATCGTGGTTGGGGTAATCAAGGGAGTCCCCATAGACAGCGATGCAGAACACCTTCTACGAGCTGACCTAGAAGCACAGGACCTGCCAATTGATTCTCTTCAACGCCTAAGGAGCAGAGACGGTGTAGAGACGGGATCTGTGCGAGTCGCCTTCCTAGCGGCTGAACTTCCCACCTCCGTAAAGTTGGGATACACTCAGCACCAGGTGGTGCCCTACGTTGCCCCGGTAAAGAGATGCACAAACTGCCAGCTACTCGGCCATCCAAAAAAGGAGTGCCGACGCAAGTCTCCCCGGTGCGCTCGCTGCGGAAAAGGGCACATCACGCAAGATTGCCAGGAGAAACATCTCTTCTGCATCAATTGCTGTGGCAATCATTCTGCAGCAAGCCCTGATTGCCCAGAAATTTCAATCAGGAAGATAGCGCATGAGCTTAAGAACCAGCGCTACTCTACCTTCTCAGAAGCTCTCCTAGCTGCCAGAGAAAAGTGGAACACGCAGCTCAAGGAAGAGAAGGCCATGGGAAGAGACTTCACTGCAGTACCACAAGCCTCCTCCCGCAACGTGTCCAAAACTCACCCACACAGGAAAACGCCAGCGACCTCCCCACCCTCCCCAGAGGCACCTTCGGGGAAGAAGGAGTCTGCGGGTCCTGAAGACATAGAGGTGGAGACAGCGACTCCTCCGATATCTAACCCCCCACAGATGAGGAGTAAGCAGAAGAAACTGCGCAAGCGGAGGAAGATATCTAAGACACCCCAGTCTGAGCACTCTGATGCCGCGCCCCTTGCACCCCCAACGCAAACGGAGCCCCCAGCACCCAACGACTCCCCGTTAGCTGAAATCAAACTTGGCCCAGCAGCTCCCAGCCCTCAAGCGGAAGGCACCCACACCCTCGATAGTTCCATCAACGCCATGCAAGACGCTATGCGTGCGTGGCAGAAACAGATTGCCCAGACCAATCCACAAGCAGCCCGCCTCCTCGATGGAATCTTCGTGATCCTGAACACAGTACTGGACCTCTCCAACCATGGCTGCGCTTAGGATGCTACAGTGGAATTGTCGGGCAATCAACACTGCCCGCGACTTACTAGTCCAACACCTCGCCGAGCACACCTACGATGTGGTTGCTCTACAATCTCTAGTTCGTAAGCCTAGGCTACTCCCCTCCCTCCCGGGTTTCCACTATCCACCTTTTTACGAGACGGACGCAGACGGGGAAGTCCGTGTTGCCACGTACGTCGCAAACGGACTCTCGTCTCAGCGCGGGACCCTTCCTGACAAGTTGGAGGAAGGATATGCGGTTGTCACTACTGTAAGTATGGAAAACAATCAGGACATATCCATACTAAACTATTACAACCCCACCACAACTCGGCACTTCGACTGGCTGGCAAAGCTAACCGGACAGTGGGTCGTCCTTGGAGACTTTAATTGCCGAGACGCCCTGTGGGAAGACGGCTACCCCAACACCTCACCAGCCATAGCCTCACAGCTGGATCTGGTTAACCTGGTTCTTCTCAACAACGGCAGTCACACCAGGATCCCTGATGTCTCATCCCACAGTACGTAACCAAACCTAGCTGGAGCAACGGACTGGTCCCCCCTGGATGACCCCCTTTCTTCAGACCATCTCCCCATACAAGTAACGATCCACCTGGCACCCACAACCTACCTACCTCCAGCAGGACAGCAGCTCAATCTCAACAAAGCAGATTGGAAGAAATACAAAGCATACCTCGCCAACTCCCAGTACTGTCCGGACCTCGCCAGAACAGCGGATGATATCAATGCAGAATTTACTGAACTTCTGCTCATTGCAGCACGCCAAGCCATCCCACTGACGAGGGACCTCCAGGGAAGACGTGGACACCCCTGGTGGACTCCTTCGTGCAAAGAAGCAGTTCAACGAAAACGACGAGCCTATCAACGCTTCATGGAGGAGGGCTCCGACGCCAGTCACAAGGCAATGAAACATAGTAAGGCACAATGCAAAAGGATTATTGCACAAGCCAAACTACAGTACTGGGAAGACACCAAAGGGAAGGACGAAGACCTCGGTGCAGCCTGGAGGAAACTCAAGGTACTCAAGAGGCGTTACAACCCCCCCGACAGGAACCTGACCACCACAGACGGGAGAATCCTTCGCACACCTGAAGAAAAAGCCGAAGGATTCCTCCACCACTTCGGGAACGCCAGTAGCACGCATCACCTACCAGAAGCACAGCAGAGCAGGCGCCGAGAAGAGGAAAGCCTCATGGATCTCTCCCCTCCAAAGGGCTCAGACACCCACCTTACATTGTTTGAACTTCGCAGAGCCTTGAGGGTCACCCAGGGCTCCACGGCATCCCCGGGAGCTGATGAAATCACATACCCCCTACTGAGACATCTCCCTCCTCCACTCCAGGACACCCTCCTGTCTATTTTTAACAAATATTGGGTAGAGGGAATAGTCCCGGGTGCCTGGAAAGTAGCCACGGTCACCCCAATCCCCAAAAACAACAAGCCACGCCACATGGTGGCCAGCCACAGACCCATATCCCTCACCTCTCACGTCGGGAAAATCTACGAGAGGATGGTCTTAAATCGCCTCACTCACACCATCGAGACCAAGGGTGCACTCCCGAAGCTTCAAGCAGGGTTCCGAAGAGGAAGAAGCATCAATGACCACATCGTGCGACTCGCAGAACATGTCCGTAAGGCCCAGTGGCAGAAGAGGATTCTGCACACCTGCTTCCTGGACATCGCCCGAGCCTTCGACACCGTATGGCACGCCAAACTTCTGCTGAAGCTTAAATCTATCGGAGTCTCCCCAGCGTTGTATTCCTTCGTTCGCTCCTTTCTCTCCGGCCGCTCAATAATAGTGCGCTGGAAGGGAGTTTTGAGCGGGCGAATGCCTGTCGACATGGGAGTTCCCCAAGGCTCAGTGGTAGCACCCACTCTCTTCGTCCTAATGTTAGCCGACATCGGGAAGGGGCTGAGGAAGGACACCACTATTACCGCCTATGCCGACGATATAGCCGTGTGGCGCCGATCAAGGCATAGACGTCCGAAGAAGGACTCTGCCCAACACAAGGCAGAACTCCGCCTCTTCCAGAGTCAAGTAGACAGTGTTGTCCGCCACCTCGAAAGCCTCGGCTTCCTACTCTCTCCAAACAAGACAGTGTACATGCCTGTGCACCTTCCTGGCTACAACAGAGGCCATTACCCAACATGGAACGTCCTCAGCATCTGCGGCACGGAAGTGCCCCCCTCACCCTCAGTCAAATACCTGGGCGTCATCTTTCAAAAAGATGGTCGCTGGACTAGTCAGATCCAACAAGCCATAAATAATGCAAGACGTGCCCTCAACCTCATTAGGGCCGTCCGACACGAATCATGGGGGCAGCGGAGAGAAACCCTCATCCACCTCACCCAGAGTCTAGTCCGCTCCCGGCTTCTGTTTGGCGCACAAGCTTTGCACGACCTGCCCATGTCGGCCATCCGTCGCATGGCTACAGTCGAGTGCCAAGCACTTAGGCTAGGACTCGGACTCCCGCAGTCTGTCCCTCAGGAGCAAGTTTACTGTGAAGCCGGGATCCTCCCACTTGGGCATCGCCTGAAGAGAGATACCTGCAGGTACCTCTTCAGCTCAGCGAGGGTACCTAACTCCACGGACACTGAACTAGGCGAAGGCTGGAACCCAGCCCCACCTACTGTGTCAGGACATGGTCTGGTCTCCTCTGTCTCCGGTCTATGTTCAAGAGCGGGAATAGAGCCAGCCGACCGCCTCCGTGTCCCCCAAGCCCAAATCGATCCATACCCACCCTGGATCATGAAGCCGCCGGAGGTACGAACCAATGTCCCTGGAGTAGCAAAAGAAGATCCACCACATCAAATCGCCACCTGTACTCGAGAACTGCTGGCTAAGGAATACGCAGACGACTTCAAGATCTTCACAGACGGATCGGTACTCAGTGACGGCAGAACAGGAGCAGGACTGTTCTTCGAGACCACGCGAGAGCACTTCGAAGTGAAGCTCCCGCCCACCACCATCCTAACTGCCGAACTCGTCGCCATCAGAGAAGCTTTGAATAAAGTCAAAACTCTCCCCCGTTCCCCAACGCAAATAGTCATCCTATCGGACTCCCAGTCCAGCCTATATGTAATACAGAGTGAGTACTGCAAAACAAGACCGGAAATCCTCAAGGAAATACTAATCCTATCAGAAGAAATCGCACGATGCGGACTCCGTCTTCGTTTCCAGTGGGTGCCCTCCCATGTAGGCATCCATGGAAACGAGATGGCCGACCGAGCCGCCAAACGAGGGGCCCTAACCTCTGAAGAGGATTGCATCTCGCTCTGCTTTTCAACAAGTGATGCCAACAAAAAAATTGACCAATCAACATGGGAGCTCTGGTCAGAGGAATATGCCGGGACTGCCGCTACCCGAGGCTGGCCCATCAAGACATGCAATAAGGGAACCCTCTGGACCCACCCTCATCCACTTCCAGCCCACATTTTTCACCTCATCTCAAGAATCCGTGTCAACCACTGGAAAACCCGCTATCTGAAGACCGTCTGTGCCTGCGGGACGGAGCTGGTCTCTTTCCTCCACTGCTTATTCCTATGCCCCATCCTTTGCAACCACTTCCAACCGCTGCTGAACCTCCTTGGGAAGAGCCCCCCAAGAATGTTATATTCAGTCACCGACCACCACAGCATCATCATGGCAGCCCACCTAATCTCCACCTCACCAGTTGGACACTTATTATAGCACCGCTGGCGCTTGACATCTTCCCGGAGACGAATTAGATATACTAGATGTAGACACACAGCCAATAATGAGAAACTAAAAGACAGTCCCTAATCGGATCCCTCCGCTGGGACTAAAAAAAAAAAAAAAAAAAAAAAAAAAAAAAAAAAAGCGGTCAGTATTCGTTTGAAGACCTTTCAACACAACAGAGCATCCAAAAAGCAGTCCTCACCCTGAAGACGCCTCACGACGAGGCGAAAAACTATAGTTTCGGTGGAGTCAATAGTTGTTCAATATTATTACTATGCAAAAATATACCAGTTGGCATACACTGCGTATATTCTTTTGAGAGTCATGAATGACTACTTCCAGTCCCTCTCAGTTGCTAATAGGAAAGTATTCTCCAAAATAAAGAATACAGTCTTGAAGATTGTTAAAACAACTAGTGCAGTTGATTTTAATCAGAATATATTTATATATACACACATATATATATATATATATACACACATTGTCATACATATATATTGTCAGAACTTTCAAACCTCAGTAGGGGTTGATTAACATTGTTTAATGCAATTAAATATATTTAACTTACCACTGCAGATTCATTGGCCTACGAGGGTTCTGTATAGTTTACTTGTATATTTGTGTGGGTACTTCCTTCTGTATATCAATATCGGTGGAGCAATAGCCTAATCAAACAATTTGAAAGGGAATTTTAACTAA
>NC_134803.1:17777220-17784720 GCF_046742065.1 Oratosquilla oratoria | reverse complement strand
CTTTTACACGTGGTCGTGGTCGTGACGTGTGCAAGCGGCCACGGACACCCATGGTTATTTGATGTCATGGCATCACGTGACCCATATATGACGTCATGGCATCACGTCACCCGAATTTAACTTAGTGGATATTACACGTGATCCAAGTGTGACGTCATGGCATCACGTGACCCTCGCTTGACGTTATGTATTCTTGTAACGCAAATGACGTCATGCGGAACCTGATTAAACTTTGACGAAGTCGAGGAATTTGGTGAAGGTCTTCGTCGAACTAACGTGGACGCTGAAGACGAAGTTAAAAAAAGAAAAAAAAAAAAAAAATCGATGAAGTCCCGAGCTGAAATTGACTGATGACGCAGTGTTTCACCAGCTGAAATAATTGTTGGTGAATCAATTGTCCTCGACTCGTAAGCGGCGGGTATCATCTTTATAATTATCTCTCACAGCGTCGCCATGCGATTTTATTCACCTGAGGCTTTTTTTTTCCACATTATATTTTTCCATGCGTCACTTTTTTTTTCTACTTTTAACTGACAAATCCGGGTATTTCACTTTTTTCCGGCTAGGCCATTTTTTCCTCCTCCGACGGATCCAGCGTCGAAGAACGGACTATCCAGTTTTTCTTCGAGTGTCGGGCTCCGGTGAGCCTCCTATGCCCTGTCATCTGGCTGATCTACATATTTCAGCTCTCCTCAGGTCCTCGGTCGCGATGTTTCCGACCGGCTTGGCCGAGACCTCAAGGATCGGGGGACTGGAAGATCTCCTCAAGGGACGCCCTCGTCGTCGTCGTCGTCTTCTTTTTCTGGTCCCAAGACGACCACAGAAGCCACGTCCAGGTCTTCTGTCCATCTGTGGACCAAGAGACGACCCGGATAAGGCACGTGTCGCTGGACACAGACATTCAAATTCGTCGGGCAAGAAATGATGCAGAACTATAAATGTGTATGTGTATATATGTATAAACACACACACACACACACATATGTGTGTGTGTGTGTGTGTATGTGTGTGTGTGTGTGTATTCACCTTGGTCTTTTGGATCACGTGTTAGACTCGTGATCGATAGCTATTTCCCTCCCGGAAGAGAGCTCAGAGCTCGTATGACCGACCTATGGGTAATGCTATGACCTTACACGCACACACACACACAACTCCCCGCCCACGAGAGTTGGAGTAACGACTCGAAGCGCAGCGATACTGAAATAATTTCAGGCCTGGGCAGGATTTGAACCAGGTACCGCCGTCACCCCCGTGCTGACAGTCTGAGACTCTACCAACCGCGCCACCGAGTCGTGTGTGTGTGTGTGTGTGTGTGTGTGTGTGTGTGTGTGTGTGTGTGTGTGTGTCTGTGTGTATACTTGTATAGATGCATATATATATATATATATATATATATATATATATATATATATATATATATGCATATGTCAAGGGCCTTTTCTACCTATAAGGGAGGTAGCCAGCCAAGGCACGTACCCATTTGCACCAATTCCACCACCCATTGTTCCCCTCTCATCTTAGCTCCTCCTGGATGAAAGGTCATCCCTGTCTCCTGCCTACTACCCGGGTCAGAAGCAATGCAGCAAGACACAGCACATCCACAGCAGCGCCGCTTCACTTGCACGGTGACCCTCATTCCTTATCCTCTCATGCGGAAAATATACTGTAAATATATAATGATGGTACTAATGATGATAACAATGAAGATAAGAATAATGATATCTCATAATCAATATGATAGTTATAATGATGAATAGGAATAGTATCTAAGCGAACGGTCAGGACTATTGTAATATGTTTCATTGTTATTCGGAAAATAATAATAGCAATAGAAAATTTTCCGTAGGAGCAGACAGGTCTGTCCTCTGTTTTGTCTGGAACATCAAATGTTAAGAGGAGGAAGGACAGTAACACGGCACGATCAACCCGTGACACTGTCCTGGATGGTATTCTCCAGAGAATACTGTGTGTGTGTGACTGTGTGTGTGTGTGTGTGTGTGTGTGTGTGTATGTATTCACTTGGTCTTTGGATCACGTGTTGGACTCGTGATCGACAGCTATTTCCCTCCTGGAAGAGAGCTCAGAGCTCGTAGGTCCGATCTATGGGTAATGCTATGACCTTGCACACACACACACCCCCAACTCCCCGCCCACGAGAGTTGGAGTAACACCCCTCAGCGCTGCGATACTGATATTATTTCAGCCCCGGGCGAGAGTCGAACCCGGACCTCCGTAGTGGCAGGCCAGAGCTCTAACCACAGCGCCATGAGAGGTGTGTGTGTGTATGTGTGTGTGTGTGTGTGTGTGTGCGTGTGTGTGTGTGTGCGCACGCGTGTGGTGTGTGTGTGTGTCCATGTGTTCCTATGTGTACATGTGATATATGAAGCCACATCTTGTTGACATGTGTCTATGAGCAAATATGCGCCTGTATGTACTGATAAATTTACTCTAGTTTGCGTGTGAGTAATATATTAAAACAATTCGTTTTTGAACAATTTATAGTTTGCGTTCTTCGAATGAGATCAAATACGTCTTTACTTGTGAAAAAACAAACAAACAAGGAATACAATTTTTTTTGACTACTTCTAAAACGTATATTGGTGTTTTATCAATAGAAGAACTTGTTAGTTCCTATGTTTTGAGACGAACACAGATTTGCTAGAACGAGGTCAGGCTGTAGGACAATGCGCCCAAGTCACCGCCAATTCCGACGTTTCGGACGAGGGGCACGTCAAAGCAGAACAGCGTGGCAGGACAAAGGCAAAGACGAGAAGAACAGACTGTGACCAAATGTCAAAGGTAAAGGTCGAAAAAAATCACAACAATGCTGAATAAACTTGAAAGCGACAATTAGAGATTAGGAGCAGCGTTGTATATCCATGCATCAACAGTTATTGAATCAAATGACAAGTAAATAATATACACTAATCACACACACACAAAAAGATTGTATTACTTAAATGTTAACCACAAAGAAAAACAAATCAGGAGAGGAGAACTACACAACACTGAGTTGCACTGTAAGCACAATATGAAAGCTAAAATGAATAAACATCTTGTATACACGAACAGGTATGCCTAAAAGTTCGTGAGTAGGCAGTGAGTGTGAGGAACCACAGCTAATACGGGACACAACGCTCGATCTACTTTGACTTTCCACACCCCTCCCAATGTGGTCGCCCCTTAGTGAGAGAGTTGTTGGTAGATAAGTAGGCTATGTAGGTCTGGGATTCGCAAGTAATGCATCACTAATTGTTTTGGCCCTCTCTTTTTGATTTACAAAAGTTAGCTATATGTAAGGAATACACATATGCAATAAGTACATGTATAATAAATAACCTATATTACGGCATGTGACGGCTCCAGTATAAACGAATTGCTAGTAGGTATATACACTTTGTTAAGTATAGGAATCAAATGTGCCTGCCTGCTTCCGTGTACGCGCGCGTGCACATGTACACAAAAGGGTGCGCACACACACGTATATATATATATATATATATATATATATATATATATATATATATGTATGTATATATACATATATATATATATATATATATATATATATATATATATATATATGTGAGTTGACACCTTAACGGGGTGAGTAAGCTTGAGAATCTTAACGATTGCAAAAGCTATGTCGGTAGACAGAAAATCTCTGCAGGGTCACCCATATCAAACCGGTTTTTTAAGAAATGAGACAAAAAGCGGCTCGCACTTACAATCGCAGGACCCACTGCTAACTGGTACGTCCCTGATGACGAACAGGGAAATTCCTCATAGATATATGGGGTACCGTCATAATGATGGCGTGGACCATTGGGCACCCGAAAGATATATAGGGTTTCACCGAATATAACGGATAAGGTGACACCAGAGAAATATCTCACTAGAAACCAGTTGGTACGGAGGTGAGGCTTCTGCCAAAACTACTTCATAGCAAACATGAATTGTACAATCAAAATAAAACCGGGCGTTCCTGTTGGATCATCGTTTCCTAAGGGTCCAACCGCATTGCCTTGTGTGCTTACGGGCAGTGTGCCACCGAATGTGAGTAAGCACTGTCCAAGCAGATCCAAGTTTTGGACATTAAGAAAATGAAGATCTATATTTACAACGTAAGAACCCTCTCAAAAGACCACAATCTAGAGAGTTCAATGGAAGAACTAGACAACATCAAGTGGGACCTCGTGGGACTGAGCGTAGTCCGAAGAGCAGAAGAAAGGCTGATGCAAGATAGTCACCACCTGTTCTACTATAGAGCTAAGGAAAATGAAAGATCTAGTGGAGTAGGATTCTTGATAAACCGAGAGGTCACTGGCAACGTAGTCAAACGCAGAGTTTTATCAGACAGGGTAACTTGGACTGTGATTAGGCTGTGTAAAATTTACAGGTAATAGACCAAGAAAAAAGGTAATCATACGTTAGTAACAGGCGACTTTAATGCTAAAATGGGGGAAGTAGATGGAAAACGAGTCGAGCATTGGGAAGTTTGGAGTAAATGAGAGAAATGGCACATGCGGAAAGTTAGAATTTTTTTTACAGAAAACTACAGCATGACAATGATGAAGACTTTATTCCAAGAGAGTGTAGGTCGTAAATGGACCTGGAGAAGTCCAAATGGAGCAACAAACGATGAAGTAGAATTCATGTTAGGAGATGCGAGCAAAGGCGTTAGCAATGTTACGTTCATAAAATAAACATAGGTAGTGACCATAAAATGGTAGGTTGCACAACCAAATTCAATTTCAGATCCGAGAGATATGAACTCGATTCAAAACAGAAAATAAGCCTTGCGAAGGTTAAGGATAACAAGAAGGAACTTCATTTAGAAATCAAAAATAGATTTGAAGTTCTGAGAATTAGGGAGGACACCATCGAAGGTATTAATTTGAATTTAGTGAATATCAATAGGGAATCGGCAGAGAAAGTAGGAACTACAAAAAGTATTAGAGAAAACAAATACTCCAAAGCTACAAATAACATAATTAAAAGAAAAAGGACTATGCACATTATAACCAGGAGAGACGAAATAGAGAACTATACAAGCTTATCAACAAAAGGCAGAGAGTGAGAGAGAGAGAGAGAGAGAGAGAGAGAGAGAGAGAGAGAGAGAGAGAGAGAGAGAGAGAGAGAGAGAGAGAGAGAGAGAGAGAGAGAGAGAGAGAGAGAGAGAGAGAGAGAGAGAGAGAGAGAGAGAGAGAGAGCGAGAGAGAGAGAGAGAGAGAGAGAGAGAGAGAGAGAGAGAGAGAGAGAGAGAGAGAGAGAGAGAGAGAGAGAGAGAGAGAGAGAGAGAGAGAGAGAGAGAGAGAGAGAGAGAGAGAGAGAGAGAGAGAGAGAGAGAGAGAGAGAGAGAGAGAGAGAGAGAGAGAGAGAGAGAGAAAACATGGATGAAACAGAGGAAACTACTCGGAAAGGTGAAAATATTAAAATGACCGAGCGCAGACATGTTTTAGGAAGACAGCAAATGATATCTTTGAAATACAGAAATGAAAAGATCATTAAATGCAGAGACAGAATGGTAAAAGGGATAGAAGAATTATACCAATAGCATTACACGTCGAAGACTGTAGTTGAGTCGGTAAATTCATCTGTAGACGTTAGTGCTATAGCTGAAATTACAAGGGAAGAAGAATTTGCTCTAAAAATACGAAACGATAGAAAAATAGTATGTTGATAGATCTTTTGAAAGACGCAGGGAAAAAAGTTCATATTTAATTAGCTCAGTTCTACACCCAGTACTCAGGTCAAGAAAGCTTGCTATCAAATGCATATAAAGTATCCTGCAAGATCCTTACAAATATACTAAGTCAAGTTTTAGATGGAAACCAATCGAAAGAACACAGAAGATTTAGAAGCGGATATTCCACTCTAGATTATTTTCAGGTGATGAACCAACTAATCAAGAAAATGGCAGAATACAATATATCTTTTAGTTTCTGTAGATTACGAGAAGGCATTTAAGTCGGTACAACGAATAGCAATACTCGTACAAAACTCGCTACTGAAGCATGGTGCAAATGAACAAAAATTGTAAGGGTTCTAGAAAAAAATTATGCGGGAGGTACCGCTGTAATTCGACTACATAAAGATACAGAAAAGATAAAAATAGAGAAAGAAGTACGGCAAGGCGACACAATTTCGCCCAAATTATTTACAGCTTGGTTGGAAGAGATTTTCAAAAGGTTGAGTTGCAAAGAGAAAAATGTGAAGATTAATGGCGAATACTTTGACCATCTATGGTTTGCGGATGACATTATTATTATTTCAGAAAGAGCAGAAGACTAGCGAGATATGCCGAGTAATTTGAGCAAGGAGGGTTTCAAAGTAGGTTTAAAAATGAATAAATGTAAAACCAAAGTAATGTTTAACACCAAAGTTCAAAGTAAAGAAATTATAATCGATGATGAGAGTCTTGAAGTTGAAGAGTATAATTGTTTAGGCCAGATGGTGAAAGTGACCAAAGATCATGATAATGAAATAAAAGGGCGTATTACAATTGGTTGAAAGTGTTTGATAAGTATGATAAAATCTAGGAGGCTCTCCACCTTTGAAATGCATACTGACAGCAATGATCTATGGACGCGAGACTTGGAAACTGACGAAGGCGATGAAGACAAAGCTAAGAAAAGCACAGAGACTGGCACGGTCATGTGAATCATGGAATGCTACGAAAGAGGTCTTTGTTCAGCAGTGGACGCAGGATGGTTGATTGATATTGACACAGACACACACACACACACACACACACACACACACACACACACACACACACACACACACACACACACACACACCCACCACAACACACACACACAACACGCACGCGCACGTACGCACGCACGCCACGCAACGCACACACACACACACACACACACACACACACACACACACACACACACACACACACACACACACACACACACACACACACACACACACACACTGACCAGGTAAATGATGGAAGATAACACGCAGATTATCGGGCCAACCCAAGATCTTAAGCGGTTACAACTTCTTGAGACTTAAAAAAAAAAAAAAAAAAAAAAAAAGATAAGTAAATGAATAGATAAATTAACAATTAAGCAAAATAAACAAGTCAATAAATAAAAAACTAAATATACAAATAGCTAAAAAAAAGATAAATGAATACATAAAGTTAGAGGAATAAACAAAAAAATAAACAAATAAATAAACAAACAAACTATGAATAAATTGATATAAACAAAATAAATTGAATAACAATGAGAATAGAGAGAAAGTCTCCCAACCTTTCATTAGGAGACCTTGTCCAACAGCAAGCAAGGTAGGTCCACTACTCTACGGAGCTCCGCCTTCTCTCAGTCACCTGAATCGATTTGCTCGCCACCCCATTACATAAATTTAATCTAATTTTTTTTTCTACGTCACTTGAAAATGTACAAAGAGTACACAACGTTCGTAAATAAAAAGAATCTCTCCATAGTTGCTTCGCTTTGTCATTTGACAAGTATT
>NC_134803.1:17767220-17774720 GCF_046742065.1 Oratosquilla oratoria | reverse complement strand
TGTGTGTGTGTGTGTGTGTGTGTGTGCGTGTGTGTGTGTGTACAGTATATGTGTGTCATAGAACTTATGTGTGTCAGCTTATTTTCTTAATTGTATTTTCTGATCAAGAATCGGGATTAACTTGTAGTACTTCACTTTATACTTATGCGTGTACGTACACAGTATATTTGTATGTATACATATACATGTGCATATATGCATGAATGCATATACATGTGTGTCTGAGGTCACAGCAGTATATCAGATTATGTGTTGCTGTTATGGCCAGTGGTTTACCAGCGCTTCTATCCCTGCGCACGATATCGTCCCGCTCGGCCTACAAGAGATCCCAGTTCTTGTTCAAAGGGGTAGCCATAGGTCACGCGTCCACTACGTCATCCATGATCATGATGTATTCATACGATTTCATATCATATATATATATATATATATATATATATATTATATATATATATACATATATATATATACATATATATACATATACATATATATATATATGTATGTATGTATTGGCTGCTTGTTATTGTGGTAAAGTAGCATCAAGTTGATACTTAAGGGTCTATATGGGGCGCCCCTACCGACCAGAGCCACACATCATTTTGTCTATGATAGAGGAAAACTCTGTTCATAGAGAAATGATGACACTTTTATATTACGACTGTTCCTCCGTTATGCTGTCCCCCAACCCCTTGTTGCTACCCTGTACCATTTCTCTGAGTGTTCATTTTCTGTGGTGGGTGAATTTCCTGTGGTAGGGGAAAAGAATACTGCCACCAAGTATTTACACTTGGATCGTAAGAGGCGAGAAGAAAGGGACGGGGATTGGGACTAGGCATCTTTCTCCTTGTAGCCCCACAGGGGACATTCCTAAAAAAAGTAAAGGCATAAGAGGGTCATGGAGTTTTCCGACCAGCACCCTAAGGTTTGGGTCTTTTAATGTGCGTGGATGTGGTACAGATGAGAGTAAAAGGGAAGAGATAGCTAGTATGTTTGTAAGAAGAAAGATGGATGTGTTGGCTTTGAGTGAAACTAAGTTGAAAGGGAAGGGCGAGTGTAAGTTTGGGAGTGTAAGTGGGAGGTTATCAGGAGTGAAGAGAGGGCGGGGGAGGGAAGGGGTGGCTATACTAGTAAGTGAAGAGATAGGTAAACGTGTAGTGGAGTGGAAGGAGGTTTCCTCAAGGATAATGTGGATGAAGGTGAAACTAGGAAAGGAGATGTGGGTCTTTGTAAGTGCATATGAGCCTGGCAGTGAGAAGAGTGTAGAAGAAAGGGAGGCTTTTTTGATAGATTTAAATGAGTGCATAGAAGATTTAGGGAGAAATGTCAATGTAATAGTACTGGGGGGGGCCTTAATGCTAGGGTAGGAAATGGTCAAATTGATGGAGTGGTTGGGAAATGTGAAGTTCCAGGAAAAAATCGTAGTGGAGAGTTGATGGTGGAAATATGTCTAGAAAGAGAGTTAATGATAGCAAATACAGTGTTTCGGAAGAGTCAAGCATAAGTGCACTTGGGAGAGAGTGGTGGATGGAAGGGTGGTAGATAGAGCGTTAATGGAATATGTAGTGGTAAATAGGATTATGATAGGAAGAGTTAAGGATGTACATGTACTAAGGGGAGAGGGTGGGGGAATATCAGATCATTTTTTGGTGGAAGGTAAGTTGAAAGTGGGGGATAGATGGAGGAAGAGGAAAGGGACAACAAGTAGGGAGGTGCTTAGAGTGAACTCTTCAAATGAAAAGGAAAAGGAGAAGGAGTACAAGAAGAAGCTGAATGAGGAGTGGGAGGGAGTGAAGGATAGAGTAGAGGTAGGTGTAGAGGAGGAATGGAGATGGTTCAAGGAGGGAGTCACAAAGTGTGCAAAGATGGTGTGTGGAACAAGAAGGACAGGAGGAAATAGAGGGAAGGGTAGTGAATGGTGGGGTGAGGAAACAAAGAAGGTTGTAGAAGAGAAGAAGCGAGCTTTCGCAGATTGGTTACAAAATAGGACGAGGGAGTCACATGAGAGGTACAAAGAAAAGAAAAGAGAAGTAAAGCAAAAGGTAAAGGGGGCAAAGAGGAGAGCAGATGTGAAATGGGGTAAGAGTATGACAGAAAATTTTGAAAGTAATAAAAAGATGTTTCGGAAAAAAATTAAGAGAGGAAGAGGAGGCGAATCAAGTAGAGACGAAAAGGTAAGAGGTGCAGATGGAGAGATGATAATGGAAGAGAAGGCAGTTAGGGGAAGATGGGCAGAGTATTTTAGGGAGCTGCTAAATGTGAAGGAGGATAGGGAGAGAAAGACAGCTGCAGTGGGAAATGTTAAGAAAATGACCGTGATGAGTGAGGAAAATGGAGGAGAATAAAGAAGGACGACGTGAAGGCAGTTGTTAAGATGATGAAAGCAGGTGAGGCACCTGGTCTGGATGGATGCCATGCAGAATGTCTAAAAAAAGGTGGTACAGTGATGGTGGACTGGCTGGTGAATGTAGTAGTTTCAGAGGGATTAGCTTGTTAAGTGTAGTTGGGAAGGCTTATGGGAGGATCTTGATTGAGAGGATTAGGAGAGGAACAGAGGGAGTAATTGGTGAGGAACCGTGTGGATTTAGGACGGGTATAGGTTGTGTATATAAGATTTTTGTGGTAAGACATATATGTGACAAAGCTATAGGAAAGGGGAAGGATGTTTTTTTGGCTTTTATGGATCTGGAAAAGGCTTACGATAGGGTAGATAGAAAGGCACTGTGGGAGGTTATGCAGATACACGGGATAGGAGGAAAGCTTCTAGGAGCTGCCAAGAGTTTTTATGAGAGTAGTAGAGCTTGTGTCAGGGTTAGAAATGGAGAGAGTGAGTGGTTCGAGGTAAAGGTGGGACTTCGGCAAGGATGCGTTATGTCGCCCTGGCTGTTCAACTTATACATGGATGGCGTGGTGCGAGAGGTAAATGCAAGGGTAGTGGGTCAAGGATTGGAGATGGTTAAAGAAAATGGAGAAAAGTGGGAGGTGAGCCAGCTGTTGTTGGCGGACGACACTGCGCTTGTAGCAGGATCGTAGGAGGGATTGAGGAAGTTGGTGACAGAGTTTAGGAGAGTGTGTGATAGAAGAAAGCTGAAGATAAATGTGGGTAAATGTAAGGTGATGAGATGTACAAGGGGTGAAAGTTGCCGCAGACTGGAAGTGAGCATTAAGGGAGAGCGACTGGAGGAAGTGGATAATTTTAGGTACTTGGATGCAAATGTGGCAGAAAAAGGTGGAGTGGAGGTGGAGGTAGAATGTAAATTGAAAGAAGCGAGTAAATGCCTTGGTGGATTAAAAAGTGTAATGAGGAATAGACATTTGGAAATGGATGCTAAGAGGAGACTGTATGAAGGAGTGATTGTGCCAACAGCACTGTATGGAGTAGAAACATGGAACATAAGAGAGGAAGAGAGAAGGAGTTTGAATGTGTTGGAGATGAGGTGTCTGAGAAATATGATGGGGGTTACTAGGCTAGATAGAGTGAGAAATGAGGAGGTGAGGAGAAGGACAGGGGTGGGAAGGGAGTTGGGAGATAGGGTTGCTGAAAGAGTATTAGGATGGTTTGGATATAAGGAAAGAATGAGTGAAGAAAAACTAGTAAAAGAGGTATGGAAGGCAGATGTGGAGGGAGTGAACATGAGGGGACGTCCTAGGATGAGGTGGATGGATGGGGTGAAGGGGGCTTTGGGGAAGAGGGGAATGTCTGTTGAGGAAGGACGGGAGAGGACTGAAGACAGGAGTGAATGGAGAATGGTTGTATATGGATGATGTTGTGATGCATGAGGTGGAATGGACGGGGGGATGGGGGTTTAGGTAGTATGTGTGAGCAAATTTTGACGCAGCATGAAGGGATTTCTTCCCTTCTTTCCTGTTATGCATGGGGGGACGGAGAGGGGGGGTCGCCGATTTAATGAAGCGGCCTTGCTGTGGATGTGCTGTGTCTTGCGACACTGCTTCTGACCCAGGGCAGTGGACAGGGTGTAGGGATGACCCGTCATCCAGGAGGTGCTAAGATAAGAGGGAAGAGGGAGGGTGGAGGGATGTGGAGTGTATTGAGGGATGGAATGGGTGTGAGTGATTTTATGCCTTTTCCTTTTTGGCTACCTCCCTTGAAAGGGGGAAAAAGCCTTGGTATATGCATGTACGTATAAATATATATATATATATATATATATATATATATACATTAATATATATGTATATATATATACATATACATACATATATTGAAGTATGTAAGACAAATGGGTGGAAGGGTGGTGAGTTAAACACAAAGAACAGTTGGAGTTTTATTCACTGACGTTTCGTCCTTACCAGGACATTCTCAAAGTACATACAGTTTTAGAAAATTAACAGCTTATATAATCCATCCTTGCCGTGTTCCCCTCCCTCTATACTCTCATCCGTCCTCTACCCTTTACATACATATATATTATATATATATATACATAAATATATATTATATATATACATAAATATATATTATATATATATATATATACATATATATACATAAATATATATTATATATATATATAAATATATATTATATATATATATACATACATATATATATATACATAAATATATGTACAGTATATATATATATACATATACATACACATATATATATGTATATATATATATACATATATATATATATATAAATATATATATCATACTTATATATATATATATATATATATATATATACATATATATATACACACATATACACATATATATACCTATATATATATATATATATATATATATATATATATATATATATATATATAGATAGATAGATATATATCAAGGACTACTATTACACAGGACGTGCGCACCCAGATTCCTGGCTCCGCTAGCGAAGGCTATTGCTTTCTTTGTAACCTAACATTTTATATTGGACAACTATATCAAAACTAGAAACCTAACATTGTATATAGGACAAATATATCAACTATTGACTTTTTCAATGCAGTTTAAATTAACATAAACTTTTATAGTGAAATAAGAAACTATTTTTAAGGCACTGTTATGCTTTGAAATGCCAATTTTGACCGGACTTAACATGTATTATTGTATGAGGTTAGTGGACAGTTATTTACATTAATCATTATTTACATTTGTCTGGCTCCTCACTACCGAGGCGGTTCCTTAATTTTGTGTGTACAAGTCCATAGGAGGAGAAAACTCTTTCAACTACTGATGATGAGGCTACTGCAGTTAGGAATTGACGCACTGATAACAGAATATCACTGTCTAATATGGCTGTATGTGAATCCCACCACTCAATAGCTGTCAGGGTTTTGGTCACAGACTCAGTAAACTTGAACTTCTGCAAAGGAGGTGATTTTGCCTAAAACTTCATAATGACAGGAGCAAGTGTTGTATATTTCTCATTGGCATATTCCATAGTAATATTCACCTCTTCTGCACTGAGCATGTTGGCAAGTATGTGAGCTTTGGTGATAAACTGGTCATACCTTTTTTCACCAGTTTTTCAGCTTGTTTATTGTTTGTGAAATGGCCAAGTAATTTCTTCCAAACATCTACCACTTGAGCAATAGTGCACTTGTCACTCTGTACCTCATCTAGAGCCTTTGCTATTGGTTGCAATCGATCCAGTAATTCCTCAGCCGAACGTTTTAGGCCTAAATTTGATACTTTGTTTCTTACTTCAGTACCAATAGCTTCCCTGTTGACTTCACAGATCTTCATTATAATTGGCCAGTTATTTATATAGGCCTTGAGACAGTCTGACGTTGTGTTCCACCTTGTGTCCTGGGGAATGGCTAGACACTGACTACCTCCCTGCTGATACTATGAAGCAGCATAATGATTGTTTCTAAAATATTTAACTACATGGACCACATGTTGTTTTACATTATCAATCTCAAGGTCATGAGCCAGTAGATTTAGTAGGTGTGCTGCACATCTGTATGTGAGGATGGTATGCTCAGGTTCACTCGATTCCTCCAAGACTTTTCTCATCTTGGTGACATTTGCTGCATTGTCTGTCTCAACACTTACAATGTGACAACCAAAATCTTGTTCAGCCTTCTTGATCGAACTTTGTACAAGTTGTAGAAGATATTCAGCAGTGTGAGGTTTCCCTGGTGTGTCTATTGTGTCAACTAAATAAATCTGAACAGTGGATGTTGTTAGAGTGACACATATTATGGGCTCATTATGGATGTTAGACCACCCATCAATTGAAAGACACAGTTTTATTATTCATGTCATCTGCACGCTTTTTATATTCATTTTCATACACAAGATCCAAGTACTTATCAGCAATATCTTTTCTGGATGGAGGAATATAACCTTGCCTCAGGTTATGCACCATCTTGAGAAACTAAGGATGCTGAACAAGACGAAATGGTGAATTTGTAGCAAATATAATTCTTGCAACTTCTTTATCGAAATTTTCCTTTTGAGAGGGTGAAGTTTTTATGATAAATCTGTCCAGAGATGTTGCTGACTTTTTTTTAGATGAAAATGATTTAGCAGAAGTGGCGCCTGTGGAGGAGTCTGATAGTGACCTTTTTAATGGTGGAGTCAGGTATGCAGATAATTCAAGTGGAGCCGATGATGAAGGGATTGAAGCTGTTGATACAGATCCTGAAATGGAAACAGAAAATTTGAGCATATTGCATAATTTATAAATGAATAAATAAATGAATGAATACAGTGTGATTTAGGCTACTTTTGAGTACAGTAGTTATTTTTTTAGATAATGATCATATTCACACAAGCCACTAAATTATTTGGAAATAATTAACAGGATATGAAATAGGTGGGCTTGGAATTCAGCCCTCACAGGATTCAGTCCACTTTTAAATTCACTAAAAATAATGGGTTAGTTGGGTTAGGTTAGGCTAAATCCCTTTTGGCTGAATTCCAATGGAACCTATGAAATATATTACACAATGTTGAATGAAATGAATAACAATCATCTAGGCCCCAAAGTTGAGTGGATACAGTATATTATAGTGATATAGTCATTACCTAAATTTAGAAGTAATGAAGTTGAATTATCATCTCTTTAGGCCTTCACATTTTTATTGCACATATTGTTCACCAAATTTATATAGTTGCATATGAAAAGGGAGAAATGCACACAATATAAGTAAAATTATTTACCTGGGTCATCAATTTCTTCTGTATGCTGTGGCTGACCTTGGGATTTATCTCTGTGAGATTTCAATCTTGACACAATGCCCTGTAGTTCCTGGTTGCAGGCTTTGCATTTAGCTCGGTACCCTTTGCCAGAAGTTGTTGGTAGTTTTTCAAAATAATTCCAGACAGGATAATTTTTTCTGCCTGAAGGAACCACTCTACCAGGTCCAGAAGACATCCTTCCTTGTTGATTCCAAAGCAGCAACTGACTCAGTGAGAAGCTGCTTACCTAGAACAAGTTTCAACAAGAATCTTGTTGAAACTTGTTGTGGGCTGCACAGTGATATATATACTACATGTAGGCTTATACCGTTCCTT
>NC_134803.1:17752220-17762220 GCF_046742065.1 Oratosquilla oratoria | reverse complement strand
GTCCCATGCTGCTTCCAGAAACCTTGACATATATGACGTAAAGCGATTTCAGGACCACAATGAGGCAATAGCTCTTCCTCCTCGTAGCCAAATTAAAAGAGACTTTCTAGTCTCTGATTGTTCAGTTTTCCGGAACTTCAAAAGTCCACTTCGACCCTGTCTGCAGAAGCCTGAAGATTCTTTATTTCTCGAACTCGCCCATTTTTTCTTAAAGAGGAGGCGTCGAGTACCAAAAATTAGCAAAAAATCTCTTCAACAAGGCAATATAACAGTTTCTCACAAATCCTAAAAAACGTATAAAAAGTAAAGACCAGCACAAATCTATTCCCAATTTCAACTGGGTGTAGATTCCTTCCCACTTGCTTCAGAAGGTGTGAGCCACTCTTCAGGAGGTTTAAAGGGCACAGTTTCAGGAGGAACTGGAAGATTTTTGGGAACTCTGAGAGAAATATAGGACAATTTCCGTAGGTCATCCGCGTTCTTGCTGATATTTGCCTTTCTTCTCTCCAGTTTTTTCCGTCAATGTCTCGAAAGGTTCCTCGACTACCTTCCCTCCAGTTCTCTTTAGTCTGCTGTGGAGAGAAAGTTTTTGTGCGGAGCCTGAGAGAACTATAAGGTATTTTCCCGAAGTCGTCCGCGTTCTGGCTGGTGCGTTGCCTTTCTTCTCTCCAATTTTTTTCTTCGACGTCTTTAAAGGCTCTTGGTCCTGTATCCCTCCAGTTCTTGTTCCGCCAATTTAGATTCGTCTCTGCTTTCGACATCTTGATCCTGACAAATTCTACGTCCTCAGCGATTCAATGACCTTGAGAATCTTCTTTCAGAAAGAAAATCTCAGATTCTGATATGACAAACAAGAGTGTGCAAAATGAATATATATATGTATATATGAGTATGTATATATATGCATATATATATACATATATATATACATATATATGTATATATATATATATATATATACATATACATATATATGTATATATATACATATATATGTATATATATTATATATATCAATATATATATGTATATACTGTATGCATATATATATATATGTACATATATATATCCAAGTACCTGGAATGATAGGGTATCAGAATATATATGGTTATGGGGGTCTATCTGCAAAACAATAGGAGGAGTTCGTGAACATAAAAACAAACAAACAAATTGACAGTCAAATGAAATATAGTAATCCAAGTAACTTGGGTTATAAGGTTTGAGAATGCATATGATTTTAGGGGTCTATCTGCAAAAACCTAGGAGGAGTTCGTGAATCATCTCTATCGTAACCATACCCAACCAAAATCTAACCGTTAACCCTAACCAAAAAATATATATTTTGAAAATTAAATACAGTTATTCAAGTATCTAAAGTGATAGTTTATCAGAATATATATGGTTATGGGGGTCTATATGCAAAACCCTAGGAGTTCTTGAACAAACAATTAAATAAAAAAACAAACAGACAGACAGATAAATGAAAGATAGTTTTCCAAGTACCTTGGGTTATAAGGTTTCAGAACATTTTCGGTTAAAGGTGTTTCACACTAAAACTCCGTGGACTGTCGTAATCATGTATTTCAACCTGCGAGTATATTACAAATATCCTTACATAAATCCACAGTATACATAACGTGAAAAGTGTTGAAACCATCAACAAAAAAAACACTTGTACAAATTTACATTGGAATTAAACGAGGATAATCCTCTAAATAACCATCAATAAATCTTTTGAATAAACGTAACTACAATGACAGTTACAATAGTATGAAATATATAGACATTAGTAACAAATAAGAAGTCCAACATTCCTCTATGGCTAATTACACGATTATAAATTTCACAACTTAAGCTATTGTAAGTACTCATCTAAATCACATTCTATACAAGCAATATATTGAAATCAGTATTACTTTACGCAAACAATCTGTTAACCGTAATACAACGCTCCTATCACATGTTACAAAATTTAGAAATCATAACTCACATTAGTGCTCCAAGCCTTTTAGTGTGAAAATCAAACCATCACCCGGGCAGGGACCTAGGTCCTTACATTTTCACCTCGGACGCTGGTTCCTCACCGCTGCCCGCCTCACACCTCGAAATCACCGACGAGAATGTCGGTGTAATGAGCGTCACCTCCCTAGTAATCCACGCGAACAAACGCACAGCGATACGCGCAGAAACGGTTCCCTACACAAATACAGTATACAGGATCCCAAAGGAATAAACATGTGATGCATTTATTAAATAATTACAGTACATTAAATAGATACAAATAACTTTAATTAATACAAAATAAACATACAAATGCACAAGTCATCCTAAGTGGTTCATACAAGCAACTTGAACCAACATCATCGTATAGTGATGATACAATGCATTTATTTAATAATTACACTACATTAAATAGATATAAATAACTTTAATCAATACAAAATAAACGTACAAATGCACAAGTCATCCTAAATGGTTCGTACAAACAACTTGAACCAATATCATCGTATAGTGATGATACAAAAGGGGTCTATCTACAAAAACCTAGGAGTAGTTCGTGAATAATCACTCGCCTAACTATAACCCACATAACTTTGACCCTTATCCCTAATCAATATATATAGATATATATATATATATATATATATATATATATATATATATGTTCTCCATCATCCAAATTATATATATATATATATATATATATATATATATATATATATATATATATATATATATATATATATTGGAAATGAAATATGGTTATCCAAGTAACTGGAGGGATAGGGTATCAAAATATATATGGTTATGGGGGTCTATCTCCAAAACCCTAGGAGGAGTTCGTGATTTAAAAAAAAAAAAAAAAAAAAAATGACAGACTGGCAGACAGAGACTACTACTTTATTATAGTATATATATATCAACATGTTGATCCTGAGAAATTCTACGTCCTCAACGATTCAATAACCTGGAGAATATTTTATCAGAAACAAAATCTCAGATTCTGATATGACAAACAAATAAGACTTTGGAAAATATATATTTACATCATCAAAATAATATCATTATGCATACAATAGACTCGCGTGTTATTACACACACGCACACACACACACACACACACACACACACACACACACACACACACACACACACACACACACACACACACACACACACACACACACACACACACACACACACACACACACACACACACACACACACACATATATATATATATATATGTGTATATATATCACAGGTGAGAAATGTAGTAACACATTTGTAAATCACAACTAACACCACAGTCGGACGAAAGAAAAAGTTGCGTAAGCGGAACTATATATTTCGATTGCTACCTGCAATCCTCTTCAGTAGTACAAAGTGGCAGGGAGGAGGCTATCTTAAGTAGCAACCTCTTACAAAAGAAAGGGAACATGAGAAAATAAAGAACATCACTGCCCCAACCCTAGTTGACCTGAGGTTGACACGAGGTCGGGTCAGGGGGAGGGGGAGGAAGCTTGTTGACAATATTTTTGGTGATGAATAGTCCTGAAATGATGTCTGGGGTCCATTGACCCTTGGAAATATTCATCGTGGGCAGATAATCAATTAATGTTGATTCCACCATTTTCCTTCTGAACCCACACCCTGATTTATAAATGAGATCAGATTTCTCCCAGTCCATCCGGTGATTAAATTGATTAACGTGTTGAAACACTGCTGAATTTATTTGGCCATATCTAATCGACCTTTTGTGTTCATTTAATCTTGTCCGTAGGTCTCTCCCCGTCTGGCCAATGTATGACAGGTTACAATCTTTACATAAAGCCCTTAGTCAAGCCAGAGCAAGTTTTTTCAATCACCCTTCCACTAAGTCAAAGAAAGAGAGACAAAATCCCCTAGTCATCCCCTTCTCAGAGTCCATCAGTCAATTGTCCAAGTTTCTTCCCAAAGAGAAAGTAAATTTAATTCATAACTACCCTAATACTATTAATAAAAAAGTTGTTAATGTTCACCAGAGGTTGAAGGAAGAACATATCCCAGGTGTTTACTCCCTTCCATGTAAAGATTGTAACCTTGTGGAACGTGAAGTTTTCCGTATTTTAGACAAATCTGCTATTTACGCTAGATACATCGACGACATCTTTGTGAAAGTGGCAAGGGAAGAAGACCTCATCCCCCTCAGGGAAAAATTGCAAGCAGTTTCCGGGATCAATTTTACAATCGAGTCCAGTACCGACGGTAAACTTCCTTTCCTTGATGTACTCGTAGCACAGAACCAGGCACATTTCAACACTTCCGTACACACCAAACCCACCAACCCGGGCCTGTGTCTTAATGGGAAAAGCGAGTGCCCCCAACGCTTTAAAGACTCCACCATCAGCGCTTACATCAGAAGGGCTCTCACGCACTGCAACAGTTGGAAAAGTGCTAATCTAGAAATTGAAAGAGCCACACAAGTATTAGTAAATAATGGCTATTCCAACCAAGATATTTCCAAGGTCATTAAAAGGCAAATCAACAAATGGTACGACCAAGCTCCAGTCCTCCCCAATTCAGGCCAAAACATCAAATTATTCTACAAATCCCACATGACTACAGAGTACAAAACAGAAGAGAAATTCATCAGGCAAATCATCAAACGTCATGTCAAACCTGCCAATCCTGTCGACCGGGTGGACTTCGTCATCTACTACAAAAACAAGAAAACTTCGAATTTCCTACTAAAGAATAACCCTTCCCCCGCTCCTTCTGAGTTGCAACGCAGCCATCTAGTGTATGAATTCTCCTGTAAACAAGGGAACTGTGAGTCCCTTCATTCTTCATACATAGGATACTGCACTACTAAACTCTCTAGAAGAATTACATTACACTTACAAAATGGTACACCTAAGACACACACAGAATCTCACCACAACACTATTCTTACCAGACAGACCATGGCTGAAAACACTAAAATCATAGGACAGGCTCAAGATACAAGACGGCTACAGATCCTCGAGGCCCTCCTCATTCAAGCCAACATGCCCACCTTAAACCTTCAGTCACAGGAATTCATGGTCATACCGTCCGCCAGGAGAGAATGTGCTTCGCCCGAAGCCTAATACGCGACTGATGACCTCTACTCCCTGACGCATCGTTCCAAGCCTCTGATTGGCTGACCCATATACGGCGTTCTGTTCTCCCATTGGTTCCCTCACACCACAATTTCCTATTGGTTCTCTTTATGTTCACTATGATCCTCTCCTTTACTATATAAGTCTATGTATTCTGACCTTTTGTCATTGCTTTTGAAAATGTACATAGTGTACGAAACGTCAAGCTCCAGTAAAACGCTACTCTTCTCCCTTCTGAGTTTGAATCATGTCCTTTGGACCTGCGATAGCAAACTTACCTCCTGAAGCCAAGTCTATAGTTAGACGTATTGAAACTCTACACAAGAAGATCATCAATGCATCAATTGCTATTTTCTTCAATATATATATATATATATGTATATGTATATGTATATGTATATGTATATATATATGTGCTACTACATTTTCGTCTTGTGATATATATATATATATATATATATATATATGTACATATATATATATATATACAATTATATATATATATACATATATAATGTATATATATGTACATTATATATATATATATATATATATATATATAATGTATATTATATATATATATATATATATATATATATATATATATATATATTATATATATATATATATATATCCAATAATTTTCTGACAGTCGGATGAAGGATTTGATCCCACTGCTATCGGCTTCCCGTAAGACCACCTTCACAGAGCCTTAGACCACTACACCAACAGACACTTAAAAGCCTTGAAACCTGGAATCGAACTGATTCCCGAGGATAGGAAAGATCACTAATCTGCGACCCCAATTCCTGTTTTACACAAGGCCCAAGTGTACCAGTTGGCAAGGGGTAAGGACCGGAACAAATCCCTTTCACGCTTTTCGCCATTGTAACAATGAGAGAAATTCGCTAGTAACAGCGACATCAATCCGATAATTTTCTGACAGTCGCATGCAGGATTCGAACCCACTGCTATCGGCCTCCCGTAAGATCACCTTCACTGACAGAAAATTATCGGCATCAATCCGATAATAACCCTTCTACGCCGAATAATACTATTTTACTTACCCTGGCATAAAACAGACGATTTTATTTAGTTACTCATATCTGCTAGATGTTATCAAAAGACATATGGGCACTTTTGGTGAAATAATGAGGCGCAGAGCTTGTGATTTGCTTGCATGTTCACTGACAAAAAGACGCCCAACTCATCATGGACACATATTTTGCGGGAATTCGGAGGTAAACAACGACAGAATTCACGAGGCTGCTCAGTGGATATAGAGTCTAGACGAGGGTAGGGAAAGGTTCCCTAAATAAGGTGCACGTCGCTTAGGGGAAGGTTAGAGGTAACTTGGCTTGGCTCACCTTGCCTTTGAAGTCTGCGTAACTCTGAGAAAATTAGTCAGGCCTCAGCTATTTATCTATTTTATTCATTTATCTATTTATTGATTAATTAATTAATTAATCAATTTATTTATGTATTTATTTATTCATTTATTTATTATTTATTTATTTATTTATTTATTTTTTCTTTTATTTATTCATTTATTAATTATTCATTTATATATTTGTTTATTTATTTGATTTTGGAAGGTCTGTAGCATGAGTAACAGTTGAAGGCAGCACTTTTTATATATTCATATATGTATTTATTAATCTATTTATTTATTTATTATTATTATTATAATTATTACATACATACATACATATACCAAGGCTTTTCCCCCTTACTAGGGAGGTAGCCAAAAAGGAAAAGGCATAAAATCATTCCCACCCATTCCATCCCTGAAAATACTCCACACCCCTCCACCCTCCCTCCCATCTTAGCACCTCCTAGATGACGGGTCATCCCTGCACCCTGTCCACTGCCCTGGGTCAGAAGCAGTGTCGCAAGACACAGCACATCCACAGCAAGGCCGCTTCATTAAATCGGCGACCCCCCTCTCCGTCCCCCCATATAAAGGAGAGGACGGGGAGAAATCCCTTCGGGCTGCGTCAAAATTTTTGCTCACACACACTACCTCACCCCCCCATCCCCCCGTCCATTCCACCTCATGCATCACAACATCTTCCATATACAACCATTCTCCATTCACCCCTGTCTTCTGTCCTCTCCCGTCCTTCCTCAACAGACATTCCCCTCTTCCCCAAAGCCACCTTCACCCCATCCATCCATCTCATCCTAGGACGTCCCCTCATGTTCACTCCCTCCACATCTGCCTTCCATACCTCCTTTACTAGTCTTTCTTCACTCATTCTTTCCATGTGTCCAAACCATCCTAATGCTCTTTCATCAACCCTATCTCCCAACTCCCTTTCCACCCCTCTTCTCCTCCTCACCTCCTCATTTCTCACTCTATCTAGCCTAGTAACCCCCATCATACTTCTCAGACACTTCATCTCAAACACATTCAAGCTCCTTCTCTCTTCCTCTCTTATGTTCTATGTTTCTGCTCCATACAGTGCTGTTGGCACAATCACTCCTTCATACAGTCTCCTTTTAGCATCCATTCCCAAATTTCTATTTCTCATTACACTTTTTAATCCACCAAGGCATTTACTCGCTTCTCTCAATCTACGTTCTACCTCCACCTTCACTCCACCTTTTCCTGCCACATTTGCACCCAAGTACCTAAACTATCCACTTCCTCCAGTTGCTCTCCCTTAATGCTCACTTCCAGATTACTGCCACTTTCACCCCTTGTACATCTCATCACCTTACTTTTACCCACATTTATCTTCAGCTTTCTTCTATCACACACTCTCCCAAACTATGTCACCAACTTCCTCAATCCCTCCTCCGATCCTGCCACAAGCGCAGTGTCATCCGCAAACAACAGCTGTCTCACCTCCCACTTTTCTCCATTTTCTTTAACCATCTCCAATCCCTGACCCACTACCCTTGCATTTACCTCTCGCACTACCCCATCCATGTAAAAGTTGAACAGCTAGGGTGACATAACGCATCCTTGGCGAAGTCCCACCTTTACCTCGAACCACTCACTCTCTCCATTTCTAATTCTGACACAAGCTCTAATACTCTCATAAAAACTCTTGGCAGCTCCTAGAATCTTTCCTCCTATCCCGTATATCTGCATAACCTCCCACAGTGCCTTTCTATCTACCCTGTCGTAAGCCTTTTCCAGATCCATAAAGGCCCCAAAAAACATCCTTCCCCTTTCCTATAGCTTTCTCACATATCTGTCTTACCACAAAAATCTAATCTACACAACCTCTACCCGTCCTAAATCCACACTGTTCCTCACCAATTACTCCCTCTGTTCCTCTCCTAATCCTCTCAATCAAGATCCTCCCATAAGCCTTCCCAACTACACTTAACAAACTAATCCCTCTGAAACTACTGCATTCACACTTGTCCCCCTTTCCCTTGTAAAGTGGAACTATACAAGCACTCCTCCAGTCCTCCGGCACTCTACCTTCTCTCCAGCAAACATTAAATAACCTCACCAACCAGGCCACCATCACTGTACCTCCTTGTTTAAGGCATTCTGCATGGCATCCATCCAGACCAGGTGCCTTACCTGCTTTCATCATCTTAACTGCTGCCTTCACTTCATCCTTCCTTATTTCTCCTCCATTTTCCTCACTCATCACAGTCATTTTCTTAGCATTTCCCACTGCAGCTATCTTTCCCTCCCTATCCTCCTTCACATTTAGCAACTCCCTAAAATATTCTGCCCATCTTCCCCTTATTGCCTTCTCCTCCATTATCATCTCTCCATCTGCACCTTTTACCTTTTCTTCTCTACTTGATTCGCCTCCTCTTCCTCTCTTAATTTCTTTCCAAAACATCTTTTTATTACTTTCAAAATTTTCTGTCATACTCTTACCCCACTTCACATCTGCTCTCCTCTTTGCCCCCTTTACCTTTTGCTTTACTTTTCTTTTCTTTTCTTTGAAGAAGAAGAAGAAGAAGAAGAAGAAGAAGAAGAAGAAGAAGAAGAAGAAGAAGAAGAAGAAGAAGAAGAAGAAGAAAAAGAAGAAGAAGAAGAACGCGAAGAAGATGAAGAAGATGAAGAAGAAGAAGAAGAAGAAGAAGAAGAAGAAGAAGAAGAAGAAGAAGAAGAAGAAGAAGAAGAAGAAGAAGAAGAAGAAGAAGAAGAAGAAGAAGAATACCACCTGACCCCGACTTACCCAAGCGCTTTTTCAAGAATATTTTTAGGACAAAGTGCCACCGTAATGCCACCTGTCCCCGACTTCCACAGCGTTTTATAGAAGAATATTTTTATTTAGACTTATGTGTATATATATATATATATATATATATATATATATATATATATATATATATATATACATATACATATTAGTTTCTTTGTTCAAGCCTGGGAAATTAAAGAACCAAGACCCCCATGAAAGGACTGACGGCCCAATGAGGACAAGAGGTTCCTCAGAGGCTCTTCAGGGACAAGCCATAAAAAAGAAAAGAAGAAATAGATAAGGACAAAACTGTAAAAAAAAAAAAAAAAAAAAAAAAAAAAACGCTGAGGGAGAGTAGTTGTCGAAAGTGTCGAAACTTCAGTATATGCTACATAGCACGTTAAAATGTCAGGAAACGTAGAATATTGTATTATTGTGGAGAAATGTTAATAAAATTTGGTCAGACTGATGTGATGGGCACAACGTTTGATGTATTGGAGCCTTGAATGAAGATCACATTTTACGTCATTGTGACCATAATGGGATTCATCCTTGGCTTTCTTATAAAATTAAAACACAAAGCCATCAAAATTATGAAAAAGAGCACAACATCTACAGACAACAGCACCAGCAAGGACAAAATATTTATTTCAGTTCCTAACTCTAGATACGCACCATTAATTAGTAATTTTTTAAAGAACACCAGAATAAATT